>NC_077233.1:6739474-6921974 GCF_027887165.1 Monodelphis domestica
AACCTCAGACTAGAAAGTTGTCCTAAGCAAGTCACTGAAATTCTCTGGGTCTTAGTTTCTGGATCTGTATAACTGAGATAGCGTCTATTTACCAGGGCTTTTGAGAGGAACAATACAGAAAAACCACTTTGTAACCCTTAGAGCACTACAGGAACAGAAGGTGTTCTTAAGTAGATCAGAAACTTCTGACTTGTGTGACTTTGGACAGACCCAGTACCTCATCTGTGAAATAAGGGGGTTGTTCTTTTTTTTTTCCTTTAGAATATTTTTCTATGATTATATGATTCATGATCCCCACCTCTTCCCTCCCTGCTTCTGAAGCTGATGAGCAATTCCACTGGGTTATGTATCATGTATCACTGTTCCATGTTATTCATATTTGCAGTAGAGTGATACTTTAACTTTAAAACCCAATCATATCTCCATCAAACTACATGATCGATCCTATGTTTTTCTTCTGCGTTTCTGCTCCCACAGTTCTTTCTCTGCATTCTTTCTCATAAGTTCCTCTGGATTGTCCTGGGTCATTACATTGCTGCTAGTAGTAAAGTTAATTACATTTGATTGTGCTACAATGTATCAGGCTCTGTGTACAATGTTCTCCTGGTTCTGCTCCTCTCACTCTGTATCCATTCCTGGAGGTCCTTCCAGTTCACATGGAATCCCTCCAGTTCATTATTCCTTTCATCACAACAGTATTCCATCACCATGAGGTATCACAATGTTTAGCCATTCCCTAATCAATGGACACCCTCTCATTTTTCAATTTTTTGCCACTATAAAAAGTGTGGCTATAAATATTTTTGTACAAGTATTTTTCTTCATTATCTCTTTGGTGTACAAACCCAACAGTGGTATGGTTAGGTCAAAGGGCAGGCATTCTTTTAAAGCCCTTTGGGCATAATTCCAAATTGCCCTCCAGAATCATTGGACCAATTCATAACTACACCAGTAGTGTGCCACATTCCCTCCAACATTTCTTACTTTCCTTTGCTGCCACATTGGCCAGTCTGATAGGTGTAAGGTGGTACCTCAGAGTTGTTTTAATGTGCATTTCTCTACTTAGGAGGGATTCAGAACACTTTTTCATGTACTTATTTTTTAATTTCATCCTGTGAAAACTGCCTATTCATGACCCTTGATCAATTGTCAATTTGAGAATGGCTTGATTTTTTGTAAATTTGACTTAGAAGGGGGATGTTCTTGATGGTATCTGTAGTCCCTTCAAGCCCTAAGTCTAGGACCTGAGAAGCTTATTTAAAAAGAGCTGAGAGGTTAATGTTATATCTTCTTTCAGGGAATTCAATGCTCTGGGGGATCTGAGATAATCAAGGTGGTCAATGAGTCTAGAACTTACTGAGGATTTCAATTAGTGTAAGTAAGGCTTGAGCTTCCAGAACGTAGGCAAAGGGCTGGTTGCCTTTTCCATTATACTTTCCTCTCTCAAATATCAGCTGTCTCAGGCAAGTTTTTGACAAGAGCTGGATTGCATTCAAACCTTGCTTAAATTCACTGACACATGCCTGAAAGTGCTGATATTCTGTGTTGAAGATTAAAGAGGCACTCACAGACTTTAGCTACTAGGTACACCGGAGGCAGAGCTGACATTTTGTTGTCAAAATTTTGGAGCCTGTCTTCCTCCTGATTTTGAAGTCCATCATTGCAGACCAATTCCCAAGATAATAGCAGCCTGTAGACCTGGACAGAGCACTGAACTACCCATCAGAAGGCCTGGGTTCAGGTCCTAGCATGGATGTATCAGACCACACAAATGTGTCTGCATCACTTAGCTTCAGCCCCAACTTCTGTAAAATGGGGGTAATGGTTATCACTCTCATTCTCCTGCTTCTCTCAAAGGAGCATCTTAGGAAAAGTGCTTTGTTAACCTTATATGCTACATGAAGGGTCTTGACCCCTCCAAGACTACCTTGGGCTTTACTGAATTGCCAATCTGTAGTCAGAAGGGACCTTAGGGATCATTCTGGTCTAATTCTCCTCATTTTTAAGAATTCAGAGAAAACACTTCTGTGCTAGACAATGCAAATTTGGCAAATGAACAGGAGAGAGGTTTTGTTGTTGGTGGACATGTGAATGAAAGACCTTACCTCTCTGGGCTTCATTTTGTGTGGGTGTTAAACAAGGAGCATTTTGGGAACATGTAGCCTTTGTCATGGAAGCCTCCACATGGCTCCAGGGGGCTTCTTCTTCTTTTTAAACCCTCTCCTTCTGTCTTAGACTCAATACTGTATTGGTTCCAAGGCAAAAGAGTGGTAAGGGCTAGGCAATGGGGGTCAAGTGACTTGCCCAGGGTCACATAGCTAGGTAGTGTCTGAGGTCACGTTTGACCTCTTCTTGGTAGGCCTGGCTCTCAATCCACTGAGCCATCTAGCTGCCCACAATGAATTTCTTTTGGGGTGGTGTCTCAGAAATGGGTTTTGGGGACATAGACACAATCATGGGTTAAAATGAAATTAGAAGGAATTTTCTAATCTTAAATCAAAAATCTGGGACCATGAACCTTGATCAGTATCAGACAAAGGGCAGTTAATAGAATAAGTTTAGTCTTGGCCTGGGGGTATCCTTCCACTTTTTCTTGGTAGACCTAGTTGGGTGGAGTGGTTCCTAGACTTGGCTGTACACTAAAAGAGCTTCAGTCTACCCTATTCAGGGAGGGGCTTTTTAGGCACTCTTCTTTAGCAGAAAAGTGAAGAGAACCCAGAAAATGGCCCCGAAGTGTAGACCCTCAGCAAGGGGAAGCACAGAGCAGTCTGGTCACTCCAGCAAAGACACCAGTTACAGCAGGATTCATGGGAAAAAGGAGAGGTGATCAGTGGCCACCAGAAAGCAGTCCTGTGGGGTCAGGAAACCATGACTGATCTGGCAGGGCAAGTGTCCTGCCATATGCATTCTCTATGTGTGTGGACTCCATGAATGCTCTTTGGCAACACGATTCCATGAAGTGTTCCATCTTGCATGGTGCATGTGTCCTTCATGCTCATTCTTCGTCACATGTGTCCTCTGCCTGTATGTTCTTCCCCTCTGGTGGAACTGGGGTCTTGGGGAGGAGATGAGCTCCTCCTTGTGTGCTTGGTGGGGGAATCTTTTCTTGTCTTGTGACTTACCAGGCCATTTCATTAAATGCCATTTGTTTTGTCTTAACGTGACCTCAGTCTTGCTCATTAAAGTAACCACTAACCGTTGCTCAGGGCTTGTGAACACTGCTTTTAAGATAGGTTTTGTGGGGTGGTCCTCCCCCCTCGGTGTCCCAGAGGTGAAATGGAGAGGGGGGAATTGCATCCTGGGGAGGCAGATGCATGCTTTGCCCATGGTTAGCATTCAGAGTTTGAATCACAGCCAAAGTCTGCTAACTCTCAATTCTGCATTCTTTCTACATGCCACAATACTTTAATTTTTATTGTTCCAAAAATCATGTGAACAATAGAAAAGAAGTGACTACGTCCCAAAGCATGAATTTGAAATGAAATTTTTTCTTCTAGCCTTAGTGAGTTCTCTGCTCTCACTCTTCCAGAGCAAAGAAGGCTATATATCTCTCTCGGGTTCTAAGGGTATCCCTGAAGGCTTGGGGGGCGGTTCTTTTCCCTAATGTCATGGCACCAAGACCCCATGTATTCCTCCCATTGTTATATGCAAGGGTCTCATTCCCCAGAGCCATTAACCCACTTTTGCTTTTGCTTTCCACCCTCCCTCCCTCCCCTGCTTCCCTCTCTCCTTCTCTTCCTCCTCCTCCTCCTCCTCCCAAATGGATATTTACTTTGAAAATGCAGCAAGAACAAGAATATAACACTGGGGAGCACACTCTTCCCCATGCCACCTGATTTTCTGGAGAAAGGGAGCTCAGATTTCACCCAGTTCCTCAGAGCGTTGGCCCCAAGTTCAGGTCCATATGTGGCGTCACTGCCAGGCGACACCTTATTTCAGCTACCACAAGCATGAGTCCTGGAGTGGCTTCTCATTCTTCTCCTGGCCCTTTAAAACCCCCAAGTTTGTGGCCTCCAACCTTCACCCAGAATGAAGGAACAAATCTCTAGACCAAGAAGAGACACCATCGTCGTTTGTGGACCAGGTGACAACGTCTCTCCTTAGAGCACGATCACTCTTCTCTCACCAGAACACTGACAAGCAGGAATAAGTCACATGAAGAGAAAAGCAGGCTCTGAGGGACTAAGATCTTTTCAAGGCACCTTAGTACCAGCTACGTAGCCAATCCAGGAGGCTCTTCTTCTCCACATCCCTTAGAGAGTCTGTCAGCTGCAATCTTGTTTGTGAATGTCTCTGCCATTCGGTTCCAATCAGCTGCTCCTTTTATTTCCTTCCCCTGCAAGAGCTAGTCTTCACCCCTTGCAAGTCCAGCTGGGCTAGAGCAGGGGCTTGTAAAAAGTGGGCTTGGGTGATGACAGGAAAGTGTGGGAGAGAAAGGGAACTTCGTATCAGTCCTCTGGGGCAACCAAATGGCTCATGTGGCCCTCACCCCAACCTTGGGAGGCAGATATTTTTATTCCCATTTTACAGAAGAGGAAACTAAGGCAGAGAGTAGTTAAACAACTTGCCCACTATCACACTGCTAGTTGATATCTGAGGTGGGATTTGAGCTCCTGGGTCCAGTCCATCTCCTACATCATCTAGCTGTCACAAGTCAATAAGGGGGTCAGCCTTAGACCTCTAGTAGCTGTAGGGACCTCCTGAAGGAGATGATGCATGGGCCTGACTTTAAAGAAAGCCAGGGGTTCTAAGATGAGGGAGAACATCCTAGGCACAAAAGGCAAAGATGTGGAGATCAGAGACATAATATTGTGTATGAGGGACAGCAAGAGGGTCAAGTTGGTTGGACCATGAATTTCATGGAGGGGACAGAAGATAAAATGGGAAAAAATGTAACCTGTTTTTTAAACCCTCACCTTCCATCTTAGAATCAAGACTGTGTATTGGTTCCAAGGCAGGAGAGCAGTAAGGGCCAGGCAATAGGAGTTAAGTGACTTGTTCAGGGTCATAGAGCTAGGAAGTGTCTGAGGCCAGACTTGAACCCAGGACCTTCTATCTCTAGCCACTGAGTCATCCAGCTGCTCCCATGTAATCTGTTTAATTGTCCCAGAATTGAGTATTTTTTTTCAGCTCTTTTAGTATGGACCCAACTGGTTATTGCTGGAGAAGAGGGTTCCATGGCTGTTAAACTATAAAGCAGCATTTGGAGTGCATCGACAGTAGGAAGTGTTGACCCAAGCCATTCCTCCAAAGAGAAGCTCACTTGGTACTTCTTTGGACATCAGTGAGTGAAAATGGAGAGAAAAGCTGGTCATTAGTATGCATGGGAACAGCATAGCATGTGTGAGCCCTGATCAATCATGGAGTTAGACCTAGTGTAAGCCCTAGAGGCCATCAAGTCCAACTTTCTTGTTTTACAAATAAGGAAACGAAGGCCCAGAAAGGGCACATAGGAAGTAGGGGAGCCAGGATTTGAACCTAGGTCCTTAGACTCCATTACTTGGAGAAGGGACGTTTTCCCTCTGCACAGCCTTATAGTAGAAGCTGTTATGAAACAGTTGCAAAGATTTCTTCAAGATCTTGTTCTTGTAGTCTACCTTCAGGCTTGGGTTCCCCCCCCCCCCCATTCAGTGAGCATAAAGGAGAAGGGAAATGGAACAAGCATCTGGTATGTACCTATTATGTGTTAGGTACTGTGCTAAGCCCTTTACAGTTATCCTATCATTTATTCCCCACAACGACTGGTAGGTTGGTGCTATTATTATCCCCATTTTACAGTTGAGGAAAGTGAGGCAGACAGCGTTGCCCACAGTCACACAGCTAGTAAGTGGTGGATCCTGGATTTGAATTCAGGTCTCTCTGGGCCTTCACTTATCCACTGCATCCCCTAGCTGCCTCCAGAAGAAGCGGAAGAAGGAGGAAGAGCCAAAAAGGGAGGTCCCCGCTTTTGGGGCTGTCTCCTTCCCGCCGACTTTCTAAGCATTTGGATGAAGTCCCCGCAGATAATGGAGGTGCGCTGCTGAAGCTGTCTGCTGTGAGGGCTTTCTGGGGGCCAGCCATAAGCTTTTGGAACGGATGTCTTTGTCTTCATGGCCCTGGGAAGGAGGACTTCCCCCTCCCAGGATGCCTGTATTGCCGCAGCCGCCGAGATTCTTCTGCCAGTGAAACAAGGCCAGCTCGAGACTCCAATGGTGCTCGTCTCCTCTGTGGAGTCAGAGCCCTTGGACACGTTCTCAGCTGCTCTGAAGCTAGAAACAGAAATTCAAATGCCTTTGTCTCTGCGGAGCCCGCGCTGGGCACCCAGGAGCTTGTTTTGGCCAGGGTCCGAGAAGGCCTCGAAGGGTGGCCTCAGAAACATCACTCAGAGACCCGAGTTGGCTTTTTTTTTTACAAAGTTTTGCAATGGAAGAACTTTCTGAAGGCCGGGTGGGGGTTTGGGCGAGGAGAGGCTGGAGGAAGAGTTCTGCTTTCTCTATGCCACACAAATTACATTGTCATTAATATTGCAAGCCTCAGCTTTGGAGAGGAACAAATAAAAAGAACCTTGTTTTATTTTAAGATTTTTAGTACAGCTTATTCGGAGATTTCGAAAGCACCGGAGAGCCGAGCCTTCCAGACAAATGCATCGGCCTTGGCGGAATGCATTTGCAATAGCCTTTCCAGGCGGCTTGGAGAATACTCCCAATTCACACTGGACTTTTAAAAAAATATTCTTTTTTAATCCTGTTTGGAAAATGGCCCATGTTGGGGCGCTAATTCACCCAGCTACCACACCCCCTCTTTCTGCCCGGAGCCCGCAGGATGAATGGGTCAATCACCTGACATATTTCCATCCAATTTCAGGGGGAGAATGCGTTCATTTTCTGACTAATGGCATGTCATTTTGCAGAAGGCTTTGGTCACAAATTAATCCTGGAATCAAAACAGATTTTCCGGGGAGCAATCTTCCATCAACTATCGATTTTTTTACACTCATGGAGTCTGTAGTCCCTAATTTAACCTGACAATGATTCCGCACAATGGGCTGGGAGCACCTTGGCAACTCACAGAAGGAACTTTTACTGTCTTTTCTTTCTTCGCAGTAGAAGGGGAAAAAAAGCACCCAGCCAGCCCAGCCGGTCACCAGGGGGCCATTTACCGTTCGATGCTGCCTTTCGGACGATTTGGGATGAGCAGAGCGGCCTTGGAGTGGCCAGAGCCGTGTCTGGAAAGTTCCTCGCCTCGGCGAGACCCCAGTCAGAGTCGCAGCTGTGGACGTGCCGGCTTTTAATGGAGCGGCCGCCGCAGCGATAATGGAGCTCCTCTCCATAATGGCGGCCCCCGTGTTCCTGCAAGGCCATCTTGCTGTGCCCAACAGACACGATTGATTGTAGGATCAGACTTCCTGAACGGAGGCTTAGAATCACGCAGACAAAGAACTGAAGGCTGGGCTTTGTCGCTGAGTATCTGGCCGTGGGGAGCCCGCGGGGAGCCCGCGGGGGAGAGGCCCCAGGACGGGAGCCACAGACGGGCTCGCTCTGAATGGAGCTTGTCTTTATGCCCCGCACCGTGCCTGGCACTCCGCTTTGAAATGAATGCGTGTTGACTGACCCATTGAGAAGGCAGGCACTATCCTATCGGTTATGTGGGAGCACAGTACAAGTCACAAATCCCCCGAACCTCAGTTTCTTCCTTTTAAGATGCGAGATAACAGGGGCAGCTGGATGGCTCGGTGGATGGGAGGTCCTGCTTCAAAACTGGCCTCAGGCAGCCCCAGCTGTGTGACCCTAGACAAGTCACTTAGCCCTCATGCCCAGCTCTTACCATTCTTCCGCCTTGAAGCCAGTACACATGCTGATTCTAAGATGGAGGGTGAGGGTTAAAAAAAAGATGGGAGATGACAGCCATGCCACTTTCTTCCCTCTATTGCTTTATGCAACTGAAGGGATGATGTATGCCAGGGGCTCTGCAAACCCTTAAGCCCTATTGAAATGGCACCTGCCACTCATCTGTCCTGACCTGCAGAAGTCCACAGCTCCATTGTGGATTCTTGTGGTTTCTGACATAATTTATGCTGGCCAGTCCCTTCCCTTTCCATGGGAAAGAACACTGTATTTGGGAGGATGGTGGGTGGAGAACTAAATTCCACTTTCGTTTTTCCTGCTTGTTGCCTGGGCCTCCACAGGCATAGAATTTTGTTGACCTAGGCTTGTTATTCTCCTTGAAATATAAGGGGTGCAATCTTGACATTATGGCGCAAGACTGTCATCTCTGCTAAAGGGGAGACTGAGGCTGGCGTGTCGTGTGGTGGACCCAGGAGTTCTGAGCTGCAGTGGCTGCTGTTCTCATTCCCCGGCACTGAGTGGGCACTTCAGAAATATTTGTTGAATTGCAACAACTTGAAAGTGATTATTTTATTTCATTAAACACCATTGCATTGAACTGAAAGGAAAACAGAAGCAGTGAAAAATCAGGGCTAATAATTGCATGAGAAAAGAGGCTCTTCGATAAAGAATATTTGATAAAGGTACCCACAACAGGATGGTGAGTCTGTGTAAGGAGAGAACCACTAGACTGCTTAAAGATGGGAAAACTGGCCCAAGCTGGAAAGAGAGCAGCTCAAAGCTTCCATGCTGATCAATAGCAGGAAAGGGCACAGGAATGGCTATCATACTTCCAGTATGGGTGGGATAAGGAGACCCAGGCTAAATAAATGAGACCTGGGTCGTATGGTTTTTAAGATTCCTTCCAGTTCTAGAGTTCATGAAAGGAAGAAAAATAGGCTTCCATGTTTACAGGAATAGACACAACCATCAGTTTTCAATTTCGTGAATTCTCAGGCTTCTAGATTTCCCCCTACAGGGATGAGGACTATGTAAAACCCTTTGTAAACTTTAAAGCTCTGTATAAATGCTAGCTATGGCTGTTATTATGTTCTGGTGGGTGAATCTATCTTGGAAAGAGAGGACAGAAAGACAGCTCGTTTCCTCCTCTATCATGCAGTTATTATCTCTGATTTTTCTCTGCTTCCCATTTCCTTTCAGTTCAATGGAAGTATGTTCAATGAAATAAGAAAAGCATTTTCAAGTCTATGCAGTTCAAGAATTATTTCCAAAGTGCCCACTCTGTGCCAGGGCACGAGAACAGGAGATGGTCTGTGCAAAGCTATGAGAAGGAAGGAGTAAGTGTCATTTGTCATCTTGTGTTGGAACTGGCGATTCCAAGGGCCTTGCTTGCAGTTTTGCACACACACAGCTCGTTTTCTTGTGAACTCTTCTTTTTGGGAGTTAAAAAACAACAGCTTCTCAGTCATTTTCAAAGACGGTTTGAAAGAGGGCTGTCTCTCTTTCCTCTTGTTTTAGGAAAGTGCTCTGTACATTAGCAAAGTGCTTTAATAAGCCACAAAGTGCTCGATTACACGCCTGGGCTGCCGAAGAAGTAAACAGCACTTTGCTTAACAGAAAATTACAAACTTTCCTCCTTCTAAACAGATCCTTGATGCTGCCGCACTGTATATGGAGAACAAGATTCAAGTTAAACCACTTCTCAGATTTGAAAAAACCAAACCCTGGTTACTTTACATGATTTTTGCTGCTCCCTTTCCATTTTAGTACTGATAATCTTCAAACCAACAAAAGTGCCTAATTATTTTTCCTACCTCACAAAATGGGGGAAGCATTACAAGGAGGTAAACATAGTTTTGATGTTGTTTTTTTCTCTCATCTTCCTCCTTTCTCAAATTCTCTGACAGCGTGTCTATCAGAGAACACTTAATTCTTGTCTTTTTCTTTTGTTTCTCCCACTAAATTTAGGGATAGGAGCTGGACTTGCCTTTTCATTAATTTAGAGCACTTCCAGGGGAGGAAACTATTTACCTCTGCAGGTTGGACCATGCTCTAAAACTTATAGATTTGGAGCATAGCCCAGAACGGCGGAGAAGTGACTTGTCCAGAGTCACACAGGTAGGAAATGTCCAAGGTGGGACCCAAACCCCAGGGCTTTGTGGCTCAGATAGAGATCGTGATTTTACCTTTAGAAATACCTGATGTTTGGTGATTCAGTTTCTATTGAAAGGTGGGGAATTCTTGGATAACAAGTGTCTTGAGTAGAAAATCACATCACAAGGTGGCTCCTGGGGCTGGTAAAAGCCATGGCAAAGGGCTGAAGTCATGCGGTGGAGGGCAAGGTTCCTGGAATTTGTACTGTGCTGTTACTTTGAGGTATTTAGATGGGGTGTGTCTGCTGGACAGTGGAGCTCCCGTTGAGCATCCTTTCTGGGGAATCCAAACCCTCAGAGAATCTTTGGAGGGTGAAAGAGGACTCACTGAATGTTGGAGGTTACCTCTCTCACAGCCTTAAGTGTTTCTCTTTCAAGGGAAGTCCAAACAACAGGGTGATGAAATGAGCCTGGAGGACGTTAGGACCATGTGGAAAGTGGGACAAGCAGGAGAGAGGAGGGAGGTATTGATTGTTTGTGATCTATTAGTCTTTTATAGGTTTTTTGCATTGTTTATGGGCTCTTATGAACTCTGCATTTTCTATGAGGTGGAATTAAGGATGTCCTGTACTCAATGCATGCATTGTTAACTTGAGTGCTTGTATGGGGTCTAGGGAATCTTTTTATCCATATCTATGAAGGTCTATACACAAGCAATATTTGGAGATTTTTTGGGGGTGGATGAATAAAGAGCCAAAGAAAGATAGGGCAAGGAAATCCCCAGATTGAACCCCGTCCATGCGAACTCAGAACTTGGGTCAAATGGAACCTCTAGGTATAAGATTGGAACAACTCAAGGCAGCTTCCTTGCAATGACTCAGTTCCATTCACTCTCCCAAACACTGAAGTGTTTAGGGGCACAAAAGTGTGGAGTAGCTAGGAGCAGGGGAATGCAGAGGTACAAAAAGAATCAAATAAAGGACCCTCCTTTCAAGGAGTTTACATACTGCTGGGGCTGAAAAGAAGGCTCCATGCCCCTTTGCTTATGTGAGTTACAAGACATCCAAATAGTCTTAGGGATGAGGAACATGACCAGCAGAGCTATGTTTGGAGAGGCTTATCGCTAGAGAGCTGGCCACCAGGAAAACAATGGACTACTCCACAGCCACTGGGCAAGACCATCTCCTGATGATGTTTCTAAGCCCTTACTGTCTATTTTAGAATTGATATTAAGAATCAGTTCCAAGACAGAAGAGTGGTAAAGGCTAGGCAATTGGGGTTAAGTGACTTGCTCAGGGTCTCACATGAAGGAAGTATATGAGGCCAGATTTGAACTTAGGTCCTTCTGACTCCAAGCCTGGCTCTCTATCCACTGTGCTACTACCAAGCTACTTTCCCTTAATGATTTGCTACCCACTTTGGTCAAAGCAGGGCCTCCATCAGTGATGACCTGGGAATACAGCTGTTCCTGCAAGGCATCAGGAAGTAAACCAGGCCAGAATGAGGTTGGATATGTTTTTCCTTCAGAGGACTGAAAGGGGACACAAAAGGAAAGTAGAAGCTGGAAAGAGACCAATTTGGACTTTATGTCAAGATGAAGGTCCTAACAAGTTCTTCTTCCTTAGGAGGCAGGGGCTGTCATCTTGCTGCAGATCCTTAAGGAAAGGCATGTTGACTTGGGAATTCTTTTTTGGGTAAAGTTCAGAATAAATGGACACCACCAGGGTCTCTTGGGTGCTGGGATTCTATGACTCATTTCCAGCAAATGAATGAATGTCCTTCCCTCACATCTCTTGCTTCCCCATCTTAGCCCCAAATATAATAGACTGATGGCTTTCTGGAAGGGGGAGCATGAAGCTTCAGCACCAGTGACTCCTAGCATGCTACTGACAGGAGCTAATTGTATTTATATTGCTGAATAAAACCCAAGTAGAAAAAATGAAATTCCAGTTGAGGGAATAAGATCAATTGGATTGTGTATGTTTCAATGAATGCAATCCATTTGTCAGTGGAGTGAAGCGAAGGATGGAAAGACTGACCCTACTCCAGGAGGGGGCCAATTGTACTTTTCTTCAAAATACTGCAAACACATCAACACAGAGAATGGATCTGAATGAGGAAACTGAGTTTCAGATTTTGCCCAATACCCTTCCTGGCTGGGTAGTTGCAAAATCTGAGGTCAGAGGACTTCGCTTTGGATCCTGGCTCTTCTTTTTACAGTTTGTGTGATATTGAACAAAGGACCTCTGCTTTCTGAACCTTCATTTCCCTACCTGTAAAGTGGGTATAATAATGCCTGGAGTGCTTACCTCACAGGAATGGGGACAGCCAAATGGGAACAGTGATATGTAGAATACTCAAGATTATAAAGCATGATGTAGGTCAGCTCAATGGATTGAGAGCCAGGCACAGATGGGAAGTACTGGGTTCAAATGTGGCCTCAGACACATCCTAGCTAAGTGACCCAGGGCAAGTCACTTAACCCCCATTGCCTAGCACTTACCATTTTTCTGCCTCAGAACCAATAGATAATATTGATTCTAAGACATGGTAAGGGTTTTAAGAAAATATGATGCAAATTTTTGTTATAATAATTATGCTGATATAATGGATACAGAACTGAACTTGGGGTCAGGAAGACTGGAGTTGGAATCCTACCTCATTTTCTTGCTAGCTTTGTGACCCTGTGCAAGTCACTTAGCCTCTGACTCACTCTGACTACCACTACTACTAGTCTAGAAAAGGAAAGAGGAGAGGAGGAAAACATGAAGACTAAAACTCAAATCTCAGAACATTCCTCCCACAAATAGTTATTTATTTGATTGTTTATCTGTTTGTTTATTCATTCATTCATTCATTTATTTAATAATTTATTTTTTATGCATTCATTCATTCATTCATTCATTCATTCATTTGTTTATTTATTTATGCCCTGACTTTCTGTCTTAGTAACAACTTTAAGACAGAAGGGCAAGGGCTAGGTAAACAGGGTTAAGTGACTTGTTCAGGGCCAAGTAGCTTGGAAGTGTCTGAGGCTATATTTGAGCCCAGAACCTCCCAACTCCAGGCCTGGTACTCTATTTGCTCTATCCACCCCTCAACAAATATTTGTTTAATGCCTAAGTATTGGGCCAGACCCAGTGCTAGGCACCAGGCACACAAAGGACTCCTGCTTCACCTCCTGTTTGCATTCCATAGCATCCTTATGAGTAGTATTTCTTTTATTTCAGGATAAACAAAATGCAGTTTTTCTGGATCTGCAGGATGCCAGCTCATTTGGCTCCTTCTCTTTTTGGTTCTTATGAGATGCTAACATGTGTTAGGTAGGCAGCAATGAATTTAATTATTGCTAATAGCACAAATTGGAATTCTTTGTGGTGCCCAAAATGTCATGATGTGATATTAGCTGTGATAGTCCATATTTGGAATTGTAGCACTGATTGTTAATAAATCTTCCTTTTTGATGATAATCACTCATAATTCTATTATGTTTTCCATATAATAACTCTGGAAGGGACATAGTATGCTGTTGCCCTTTTATAAATGAGGAAGCTGGGGCACTAGGTGGCTCAGTAGATAGAGAGCCAGGCCTGGATGGGACATCTTGGGTTCAAATTTGGCCTCAGATGCTTCCTAGTTGTGTGATCCTGGGCAAGTCACTTAACCCCATTGCCTATCCCTTATCACTTTTCTGCTTTGGAACTGACACTTAGTATGGATTCTGAGATAGAAGGTAAAGGTTCAAAAATAAGTGAGGAAGCTGAGGCTTGATCAAGAATACACCACTGGCAAGGACTGAAGCCTAATATTCTTCCCACCATTGCACAAAGCCTTTTGACCATAGATTGATGGAGCTAGAAGGAACCTTAGAGGCCACCTAGTCCAATGCCCAGGAGTCAGAGTTCTCTTGCCCATATTCTCCCAGCCAGTCAGTGGCAGAGTTCCTCTTCTGGTTCTCAGCCCAGTTACCTACAGCTGGAAGAGCTCTTGGAGACTGTTTGGGTCCGGGAAGCTCCCCAGGCATTTACACATGAGAAAAGTAGGGCCCGTGGAGAAGTGACTAGCTCAAGATCTTACCGACACTCAGAAGTAGAGCTGGGATTCAAACCTAGGTCTTCTGATCCCCAAACCCAGATTCTCGCAGAATCTCAGAATCTGAAGAGTCCTCAGAGTCTAGTCCAAACTATATCAGAGCAAGAGTCCCCATGTGACCTAGCTGATGAGTGTCCACCTCAGTTTTGTCGATCTGCCTCCTGAATTAACCTACCCCATCTTCAGATAAATCTAATTAAGAAGAAAGCTTTGCTTACATGAACCCAAAATTTGTCCTGCAAACCTTCTCCCCACCACCTATTGCTGTTGCTTCTGCCCTCTGGGGCCAAGTCGAAGCAATCGATGTCTGTTTTCTGTGAAAGTCCCTCAGATAGTTGAAGGAAGCCCTCATATTCCTGACTCACGTACCTTCTCTTAGGTGAATACCTTATGGTTAATCGCATGGCATCATCTTGATATCCTCCACCATCACAGCTGCTCTCCTACTCTGGACATTATCTAGCTAATAAATGTTCCTACTGAGTATAGTTCCTAGGACTGAATACAATCCTTCAAGATGTTGTCAAACTAGGGCAGAATATGGAGGAGCTCTGTATACCTTCCTTCCCTAATCCTGGATGGAGCAATACTTTAAATCGAGGCTAAAATCATCGTTGTTGTTTAGTCATTTTTCAGTCATGTCTGACTTTTCATGATCTCATTAGGATTTTCTTGGTTTACCATTTCCTTCTCCAACTCATTTTACAGATGAGGAATGTGAAGCAGACAGAGTTAAATGGTTTGCCCAGGGCCACATAGCTAGTTAAGTAACTGAGGCCAGATTTGAATTTAGGAAATGAGTCTTCTTGCCTCCAGGTCTGGCACTCTAGCTACTGTACCACTTGACTACCCCAGGCAGAGATTACATGAGCTTTTTGGCTAATATTCCATATTGTTGACTTATAGTGAGCCTGTAGTTCACTAAAATCCCTGAGTTTTTTCAGATTAAAAAGCGATGCCATGGGCAGTTAGATGACCCTCATTGCCTAGCCCTTACTGGTTTTTTGGTCTTGGAACCAATAATGATCCTAAGATGGAAGGTAAGGGTTTAAAAAAACAACCACGTCTCCTCCATCTTAATCTTATACTTGTGCATGACTGTATATGTCCCCATTCAATTTCATTTCAGTTGATTTAACACAATGTTCTAGAATCTTTTCCATAATCTTTTGGAATCTTGAGTTTACCGTACAGTATTCTAGTAATCATTCTCAGCTTTAGTTAGTCCACAAATTTGATAATCATGCTATCTATGCTTTTATCCAAGTAAATAGAAAAATGTTTAATGACACAGGCCAGTTATAGATACCTGAAGAACTTTGCTGGTAACCTTTCAAGTTGACACTGAACCATTAAAGAGTACTTTTTGTGTCCAGTCATTCAGCCAGTTCCAAATCCACCCAACTTTTCTGTTGTCTAGGCTAGAATCTCCATCTTTTCTGTAAGAATAGTACCAGAATGGGGTAACCTCCTTGCCTCAACTGGTGTAGTCAGAGAAGGCAGGTACCTCAATTAAATCAACCACTTAATTCCTAAACGAACTTTCCTGTCCTCTGCCGTCTTTCATAGCTCATGGACAATGGCTCAGCAGTCATACCCACTGGCTCTTCCAGTACTCAAAATGTTGTTCATCTTGGCCAGGCAACTTGAACTCACCAGGGGACACTGTGTTCTGCTATCACATCCTTACTTGCCTTGTACAAATCAGCAACTTTTGAGGTTTGGGGGGGCTATCCTTCCCAGAAAAAGAGTTGAGCAATTTTGCCTTCACTGTGCCATCAACACCCATTGGCTCATTCAGCCTGAGCACCCACATCCTAGTCATTTTTTATCTGCCTCGATTCCCAAGCCCAACTAAAAAGATGTTTTGTTGTCTTTACTATTTGTTCCCCAATACAGCCTGTTCTTTATGGCTATGGTAAAATGGCCATTCAGCAGCTACCCTTGGCGTATGCCTCCTGGCTTCATGTCCAAATGAGAGCAATGGTCCTGGAAAGAACCCTAAGAAAAGAAGACTGAAAAAAGTCTCAACTGGGGATGCTTAGCCTGGAGGAAAGAAGTGTCAGGGACATGCTAGCTGTCTTCAAGTCTCAGAAGGGCTGTCATGTGGAAGAGGGATGAGATGTGTGGACTTGAGAGCAGATTTGAGTTGTTCCAAATAGAATGGACTACTTTGGGAAGTAGAGAGTGGATTCTTCCATTATTGGAAGAAGGTAGATGACTCTCTTTTTGTCAGATATGCTAGAGAGAAGGGTCTTACCAGTGGTGTTCTGGAACCAAACTTGAACTGGCTTGTGAGAGCTGATTGTTAAATTTTCTGAGTGAGCATTTCAACTTTGGAAATTGGCTGATGCTATAAACAGTGTTTAGTTTCTTGTTTTGTTTATAACCTATAACCAAGAACGGCAATGGAGAAAATATTAATAATGCAGATTAAGATGAAAAGTTTTTCATGTGCATATTCCTTCTTTCCCCCCCACCCTGTGAAAGTTGGTTGTTAAACATTCATCAGCACACCATTGGCTTTTACTCAGATCTGGTCTAGTCTAGATGATGTCTGACATTCCTCTCAATACAGAAACTCTGAATAATATGTCTGTTTTCCCATTATACTTTCAAGGCTCTATAGTAATTCTGTAGCAACACACTGTAATGGGCATGTCCCTAAGACACTGGAATTTGAATGGGTGAACTTTAAGTCTTTTCTCATCAAATGTAATTTGCCTGACAGAATTTGGTGGCCTCAAACAAAGTCTGATGTGCAAAGGGAAAATGAAAATCTTGACCTGTCAGAAGGCAAATCATTGCTCTGAGTTTAATAGCCATTGACAGAGAAGGGGCCAGTGGGCTGGAAGGAAGATCATCTTTTAGCCAAAAGCATCATCCAGTTTGAAATTAAAAACAAAAAAGATTCTATTAAGTTAAAACAGCTGGAAAACAAAATCTAATAAAGAAAAAATGCTTGATTTCAATGATTTGCTTTTGGAGGGCCAGTGGACCCTTCAGTGCACATGTGACTAGAATGACTAAGCATCAGGTGTTTGACTTTAAGTATAAATGGATATTTATTGACAAAAGTCAATCTAGAAAGAGGCAGAGTCAACTTATAGCTTTTAAGTTTATTGCCTTTCCCTGCCAGCCCAAATTTCATGCCTTCTTTTCTGATTTTTATGATCATGTGTGGGTGTAGACAGAAAGAGCTATCACAGACAGAGGTATAGACAACTGGAGAAACCGAACAGCACCATTTGGCCAGATGCATTTGTATTGCTGAAGATGATGAAGAAAAAGTTTGGGCTGCTGTGGCAGTTTTCGGACCTTTGAGGGAGACGGGTGTACTTCTATTTAGGCAACATTTTCAGATGGAGAAATCATCTTAACCATTTCTAAACTCCTTGTGAAAATCTCTCCTTTTCCTGAATGAGCTGTCTTGTTCTAAGGGTTTTTTTTAATTTGCAATTTTGCTTCTAAAGAGAACCTAGAAGAGATCATTGTAATAATAATCAATCAACAAGCAAGTATTTTTAAGAACTCACTATGTGCCTGGGAGAGAGCTGTCTTGGATTGAGAAATTACCTTGGGGTTAGGAAGACCTGGGTTTAGATCCTGCCTCTGAACATATTCTTTCCATGTGACTCTGGGCAAGTTGGCTAACCTCTCCCTGTCCCAAACAACTTTGATACTGTAATTTGCATGAAATATTAGAACTGGAGGGCAATTCTGAGGCTCTCTTGTCCAACTTGGCCATTTTACAGTGGAAGAGACTGAAGGTTTAAGGGATTACTCAGCTAGTGACAGAGAGAGAATTCAAAACCAGATTCTTGGTCTTTTTTTACTGTTAGGTTCTGTGGCTATGAAGCAAAACCAACCGGTCCCTGTTTTCAGGAAGTTTACCTACTATTGGAAGGAGATAACATTAACATAAATAAATTGGTATAAAGTAATTGGAAGAGAGAGAGAGAGAGTAGTATATCCTAAGAATTAGGAGGACAAGGAAGGGTTTTCCAAAGCTGCTATTGTTGTGAGGATCAAATGAGATAATATTTATAATAAGCAGTTAGTGGAAGGCCTGGCACATCAACAAATGCTTATATCCCAAAGAGATTTTTAAAAAAGTGTGTGTGTGAGTGGGAAGGACCTACTTGTACAAAATTATTTATAGCAGCCCTTTTTGCAGTGGCAAAGAATTGGAAATTAAGTGGGTGTCCATTAATTGGGGAATGGCTGAACAAATTGCGGTACAGGTTGGTGATGGAATGCTATTGTGCTATCAGAATGATGAGGAGGATGATTTCAGAAAGAGCTGGAAAAACCTCCATGAACTGATGCAGAGTGAAATAAGTTGAACCAGAAGAACATTGTACACAGTAACAGCAATGTTGTGGAATGATCATCTGTGAAAGACGGTTTCTCTCAGTAATATAATGATCCAGGACAATTCTGAGCCACCTATGACCAAGAACACTATCTACCTCCAGAGAAAGAACTGTGGGAGTCAGAATGCAGAGCAAAGCATAAGAGTTTTCACTTTAGTTTATTTGGGTTTTTATTTTTGCGTTTCGGTTTTGTGTGATTATTCTCCTACAAAAATGAACAATATGGAAATCTGTTTTGCCTGACAATACATGTATAATCCAGACCAAATTGTTTGCCAACTCCAGGAGTGGGGAAGGAAGGGAGGGAAACAATTTGGATCATATAACTTCAGAAAACTTATGTGGAAAATTGTTATTATATGTAACTGGTAGAATAAAATATCTTTACAAAAATGCTTAATTCTTTCTCTATCTGAACTTCACTTTTCTCCTCTGTATAGTGAGAGAATTGGATTAGACGATCCCTATTTGTAGAGTGTCCCATAGCTTTCTTCTAATTTTTTTCATACTTTTTCTTACTATTCCTAATATTTTGTTTCTTTATAAAATGACATTACTTTGCATGCCTATTAAGGATCTCATTGGCATGTTTATCAGCTCTATAATGGAATTTGGGTTTTCTCATCCCTGCTATATTTATATTTAAATATCATAAAACCATCAGGCAGAATAAGCATATTCAATGGCCAATCAGAATCCAAAAACCAGTCAAGAAACATTTATTAAGTGCCTATTATGTGCCAACAAGAGGCTAGAGTGGGCAATTGCATCTCATAAAAATAAAATTTAATAAGTATAAATGACAAAGATTCCTTAGGTTCAAAAGACTAACTTTACTTATTCAATGTGGCCATGGTTTATTTAGCTAGATAGCAGTCTGAAAAATATCTGAGTATTTTGGTAGATTCCAAGCTCAACAGTGATTGTAGTTCCCAAAATTCATTATCTTAGGCTGTTTTGAGCAAGGCACAGTGATCAGAACATACTCTGGGCAGGCCACTTCTAGAGTGTTGTGCTCACTTTTGGGTACCATATTTTAGAAGGAACATTGACAAGCTAGCAAGTTAGAGTGATCAGGACACTCAGGATTGGGGAGGGGCTCAAGATAATGCCACCTGAGAACTGTTTGAAGGAATTAAGAATGCTTAGCCTGGAGAAGAAAAGACTTGGAGGTTTTAACCAGTCATGACATACATCCCAAGCCTGTTGAGGGTCAATGGTCTTAGGATCACTGGCCAATGGAGCTTCTGGCAGTTTGAAAGCCATCAATGACATGATTTTCCATGGTACATTTTCATTCATTCATTCAAAGGAGTTTCACTAACAATTATAGTAATAATCAGGATAATTCACTTGCCTATAAAAGTTTGCCACAACAATAGTGGGAATTAGGAAGGAAGCAGCCCATTTACATATGAGGAAATGGGAGCACAGAAAGGAAAGACAATTTGTCCACAGTCAGGATATCAAAAGTGTCAGTCAAGATGAGAACCCAGGGCTCCTGACTCCAGGTTCAACATTTAAAAAATAAACAAACAACACTTGTCCTAATAAACGTATGTCCTTATCCTATACTGGTATTTGCTTTTACTTGTCTCCTCTGTTCTTAATAATTACATTATAGCAATAACATCCCAATGCTACAAAATATCCCTAGGCATCGGCTTTGGGTTCACTTTGGATTAGTTAGTGTTCTGAGCTCCCATTCCCTTTTGGGTTTGGATTTCTTCCACGGGATCAGACATTATATGAACTCCTCCTATCCTTCCATGTTGATGAAAAAGGAGAAATTACTTAAAATAGAAATAGTAAAATGTTACTGGGAAAGTCACTTAGTTTCTTCTTGGAGTCTCAGCTTTCGCATCTGTGAAATGGGAATGACTAACACCTATTGAATTTACTTCTGGGGTTGTGATGTGCAAACGAGATAAAGCTTATAAAGCTCGCCGTACATGTAATTTCCTGTTGTTGTCTGGGTATCCCCTTTCCCCTTTCATGCCTGACAAAGCCTTGTTTGGCTGACCTTCAGAGAATGGCACAGAGCCCACCTTTTAATGTGGATGGGTTATTTTTTCCTGTTGGAATGGCAATGGGAAGCCCTTGGGGACAAGGTAATGTCCACTTTTTTATTTTACTTAATGTTGCTGTCATATAGGTGCCCTGAGACCTTGGCAGTGAGTGCATTTCTATAAATCTTAAAAATCAATCCAGCAATCAATACTCAGAAGGGCTGGCAGACATGCCCACTTAGCAGTGCACAGACTGCCCAGCGCAGGTTGGCTTTGCTCTTTCTTTAGGAGACAAAGATTGATCAATTGGGAGGGGATGCGAAGGATGGGAAAGATGACCCTTCCCTTCACCCCCTCCTCTTTTCACCATCATGGATTTGGAGGGCATCAGGGACCAAGGGAATTGCATATGTACATGCCAAAGGAAAAGAGCTATTGATGCCTCCATAAATACTCGAGGGGGGAGAGTGCAGAGGAAAGGGATGGCTTATTGACTGTGGTTAAGAGTATAACAAAGAATAATGGCCCTATTCTCAGCAGGGGGAAACTTTAAACTCTTAGGAACAAACTTTCTAACAGCAGAATGAGTGGGTGAGTTTACAGAGAGAGGCCCCACTCCAGCTGTTCCAGGATCAACCAGATGAAACATGTAAAGGCTTAGCACAGAGAACAATACTGCCCTCACTTGGGGCTCTAGAGAACCAGTGAGGCCTCGTTTTCCTTTTTTTTCTCTCCAGTCTTAAGATCTATAATTCTGTTTTTCTTTTTTATATTTCATGTTGACTCATTTGATTCCTCCATTCCTTCCTTTCCCTTGTCCTGTGCCTGAGGTTGTCTCTTTTAAAATTTTTATCTTATGACTCCAGTGTACTTTCATTTTTTGAGTTTCTTCTTCTGGGCCACTGAACATATGCCCACGTTATTCATGCAGTTCATTTTCTTGAGATGCTCTTTCTCTAGCTTAGATGGAAGGTTATTTTGAACAGGAGATTTTAAAAAAGGGTTTCTGTAAAAGAGAAAAAAATCCTTTTATTTATTCCTTCCAAGTTTGGGGCAAATTTTCTACTGGACCGCCAAAGAATTGGAAATTCTTCTTAGAGTACACAAAGGGGAGGAACTCTAGAACTGTGATATTTGTTTGAAAACATTGTCATAAGTCCTACCCTGAATCCAATCAGAATATTTGCTTTGGGATGAAATCCTACCCAGCTCAGGTGCAACTTCCTGTTTTTCTCATCTGAAAATATGCCCTCCTTCCTTCGATTTATTTAGAATAGGAGTTCTCCATCCTTTCCTCTTGTTTTTTGCTACTGCTCTTCAGAAATGTTAATTTTTTTTTGTGCATCTGTACTAATTTTGTATCTTTTTACTTTATTGAAGGGGCAACTAGGTGTTGTAGTGGATAGAGCTCTGGGGCTGGGGTCAGGAGGAGCTGAGTTAAAATCTGGTCTCAGATAACTATTAGCTGTGTTATTAGCTTAACTCTTTTTACCTCAGTTTCCTCATCTATAAAATGAGTTGGAGAAGGAAATGACAAACTACTCCAGTATCTTTGCCAAGAAAACCCCCCAAGTGGTCATGAATAGTCAAACACAACTGAAATGACTGAACAAGAAGAACCCTTTATTGAAGCTGCTGCTACTTAATTAGTCTTTACTGATTCTCTGGGGTTTTTTTTCTTTTCAGCAAACCATCAATTGCTACTTCTTTGCTTGATCTCCAGAAATTTATTCTTCTAAGAGATCACATTGACTCTGAGACATACTTCTTTGCCCTGGGGCACCTCCTTCCCTCGGATTGGATGGGGTGGAGGGTGGACAGAGGGTACCCAGGGCAGCCATTTCATTTCCTACCTGACTACAGGACTTCCCCATCTTTTTTTTTTAATTTTTTTTTTTATTGTAAACCCTCACCTTCTGTCTTGGGAATCAATACTGTGTATTGGCTCCAAGGCAGAAGAGTGGTAAGGGCTAGGCAATGGGGGTCAAGTGACTTGCCCAGGGTCACACAGCTGGGAAGTGTCTGAGGCCAGATTTGAACCTAGGACTTCCCATCTCTAGGCCTGGCTCTCAATCCACTAAGCTACCCAGCTGCCCCCTTCCCCATCTTTGAAAGCATTTTTTCTATGTTGTCTTCTCCCATTAGATTGTGAACTCCTTGAAAACAAGGACTCTCTTTTCTTTTTCTTTGCATTTCCAATGCTTAGGGCACTGCTTGGCACAGAGTAGGTGTTTAATAAATGCTTATTGCCTGGTCTACAAACTGATAATCCTGGTCCTTTTTATTGATGTTTATGCCTTTAATTCCTCTCTTCTGTCTTATTGCTGTTGCTAGTGTTTGGCAACCTATGTTGAATCATAGTGGAGAGAGGGAGCCCCCCTACTTAATTCCCATTTTCAATTTCCTTAGAAACGAGATTTGCTCTTTTTGTTCCTTGAGGACAGAGCCAAGAGTGCTAGCTGCAAATTAGAGGTTTAATGTCAGGAAAACTTCCAAGCCATCACAGCACAGGCTGTCTTTTCCCGTCTCACATTCTCCCATGTGCCATCTTTTGTCTACATGTTGTATCCTCTCTGAGAGACTGTAAGACTATCATCTTTTTGCCCCACTTTGCAAATTCTTTAACAAATCCCTTGCACATTGGACGCACCTCGGGCATAGCAGGTGACAATATTTTTTTTGGAAATTCATTCTCTCAGTGTCTCCCTGTCTCTGTTTCTGTCTCTCTGTCTCTGTCTCTGTAGCTCTTATTGTCCCCTCCTCTCCCCCAATTCTTCCTATGTGTCTGTGCATCTGTTAATGATTCCAAAGTCATGAGCGATCCCAGTATTTGGTAGTATATTTCGTGCAGAGGAAAGATGATTCATGGGTGCAGAACATAGCGCATGTTACCAGATCTCTAGGAAATCCATTCCTTTAGCCTCAGGGGGACAAGATGAGAGCGGAATGCTGAACAGGAATCCATTATTATCACTGGAAAAATAACCCCAATGCAAGCCTTATTAACTTGTGAGTCCATGACATTAACATACAGAGAATCAATCAATGAATATTTATTAAGCAACTTCTGGATGCCAGGCACTCTCCTAGGCTCTGGAGCTAGAGATAAATGTGGAGAATAAAGTCCATCCTTACTCTCAAGGACCTTATAATCTATTAGGGAAGACGCACACATGTGCAAATATGTACAAAGTAATTTGGGGTGGGGGAACGGAAAAGTCTTGTAAGAAATTAAGGGTTTTAAGGAGCAGGAATGAAGGCCACTTGGAATGGAGGTGGAAAATGGAGCATAAAGACAATAAGAAGGCCATTTTGGCTGGACAACAGTATGTGAAGGAGAGTAATAAGCTGGAATAAGGCAAATAGGATCGAGGATATGAAAGTTTAAAAGTCAAAGAAAGGAGTTGATAGTTTTGATCCTAGGGCTGACCGGGAAACATTGGAGTTAGCTGAGTAAGGGAATGGTGCGGTCAGATTGGGAAAAACCACTTTATGAATAGCATTTTCTTTATTTTTTCTTTTAAAAATGATCTTTTTACATGTTGATACATTTTTAATAGTAATATAATTACATTTTGAGATCCATGTTCTCTCTCTCCTTCTGATTCTTCCCTCTCCCCAAAATGGCAGACAATATTATATAGCCTGCTCATGTGCTAACATAACAATGTATATTTCCATATTTATCATATTGTGAAAGAAGATAAATATTGCTTATATTAAAGAAAAATTAATGAAGGAAATAAAGTGAAGAATGGGCTGCTTCAGTCTGCATTCCATCTGTATTTTCTATGGCAGTGGATAGCCTTTTCCCTCATGAGTCCCTTGGAGTTGTTCTGTATCCTTGCCTTATTGATAAAAATGAAGTCATTCACAGCTGATCTTCATACATTATTGCTGTTACTGTGAACACCATTTTCCTGGTTCTGCTCACTTCACTTTGCATCAATTTTTTTATAAATCTTTCCAGATTTTTTGGTGATCATCTTGCTTGTTATTTCTTATGGCACAATATTATTCCATTACAATCATATACCACAACTTGTTCAGCCATTTCCCAGTTGATGAACAGCTTTTCAGAGGAATATCATTGCAGGAAGAATGCTCCCCTATTTGGACCAGGAGGCAGTATGGCCTAACAGGAAGGGGTTGAGGCCAGATCTAAGAAAATCTGAATTTTCCTGAAGGTTCTACTTATCACTAATTATATGGATTCATAGTCCTTCTTTGCTGCAAATGTGAATCCATCCATGGTTTCTTATTCTAAGTGATATGTACTGCTTCCATAAACCTTCCATCCAATATGCTTGAGGCTTCCTCTGCAACTTTTTAAATTTTGTAGATTTATTGGAAGTCCTTGGCTATCCAATGAACAGCGTGGAATAAGGGAAAGAGGACAGAATTTGAATTCAGTTCCCATTTTTTAGTTTACTACCTGTTTTACCTTGGCCAAGTTCATTTCTACATAATAGCTAATAGTTAATCAAAACTATCAATAATCATATGAAAAAGTGCTCTAAATTCCTCCTAATTAGAGAAACACACATCAAAACAACTCTGAGGTACCACCTCATGCCTAGAAGATTGGCCAACATGACAGTAAAGGAAGATAATAAATGTTGGAGGGGATGTGGCAAAATTGGGACACTAATGCACTGCTGGTGAAGTTGTGAATTGGTCCAACCGTTCTGGAGGGCAATTTGGAATTATGCTCAAAGGGCTCTAAATGAATGGATGCTCTTTGATTCAGCCATACCACTACTAGGCAGGTACCCCAAAGAGATAAAGACAATTTGGGAAAGGACCTATTTGTACAGAAATAATTATAACTGCTCTTTGTGGTGGCAAAGAATTGGAAACTAAAGGGATGTCCTTTCATTGGGGAATGACTGAATGAGATGGAATACTATTTTGCTATAAGGAATGACAAATGAGATGATTTCAGAAGGAACTAGAAAGACTTACATGAACTGATGCAGAGTGAGAGGAACAGAACCAGGAGAACACTGTACACAGCAATAGCAATACTGTGGAATGATCAACTGTGATAGACTTTGCTACTAACAGGAATGCAACGATCCAGGACAATCCTGAAGGACTAATGAAAAAGAATGTATCCACAACAAGAGATATAACTGTAGGAGTTGAAATGCAGATGAAAAACATATGATTTATCACTTGATATGGGGATAGGATTTGGGATTTTGATTTTAAAAGATTACTCCATTACAAAAATGAATAATATGGAAATTGGTATCAAATGATAATACATATATAATCCAGTAGAATTGCTTGTCAGTTCTGGGAGAGGATGGGAATAAGGAAGGGAGACAACATGAATCATGTAACCCTAGAAAAATGTTTTAAAAAAATAAAATTATATTAAAAATAATAGCTAACAGTTATTTAGTGCTACTATGTGCCTGGGCATTGTGCTAAGCACTATTACTAATATTATCTCATTTGATCTTTACAAAACCCTTGGAAGTAGGTGCCATTATCATCCCCATTTTACAAATTAGGAAACTGAGGTAAACAGAGGTTAAATGACTTTCCCAGGATCAAACAGCTGATAAATGTCTCAGGCTGAATTTGAAACAACCTCTTCCTGGCTCCACAGTTAGTACTCTATCCACTGAACCACCTCAGTCTCAGTTTTATCATTTTTACTTTATTCCTCATTTTGGACCTCAATTGCCATTTACTTACCAGGTCTGGCTTGAAATGGCTTTTTAGTATGTCTGAAAAAATCAAATTAACCCTCAAGGGACCAAAACTTGTCTTGTGAGAACATTTTGGAGAGAATGCCTGATGCCCTGAAGGCAATTTTGAAAGAAGTCCCCAAAGATCTGAGAATTAAAAACATTACTAAAAAAATGATTCAGCTTCTAAAAACCTACTTTGAAGACAACATCATGCCGATTATAGGATGTCTGGAAAAGAAGCACCTGGTATTTTTGTTAAAAACTAAGAGCTCCTTCCCTCAAACTTTGTGGAAAGAACCTGAATTGGATCCAAGGATCTGGGTTCATGTCTCAATTGTCTCTTCATTAACCTTGCAACCTGGGGCTAGTCATGATAACTATGGGCATTGGTTTCCTCATCTGTAAAATGAATGGATTGGATCATATGTTCCCTAAGCTCCCTTCCAGGTATTTTTGTGGACTTCCCAAGGGCTCAACATAATGTATTTACATAGAGTCTTGAGGATCTGGTTAAAAGGACTTCAAACTAGGGAAGCTAGGTGGCTCAGTGGATAGAGAACTAAGCCTGGAGATGGGAGATCTTGAATTTAAATCTGGTCTCAGATAATTCCTAGCTGTGTGATCCTGGGCAAGTCACTTAACTCCATCTGCCTAATCCTTACTGCTCTTCTGCCTTGGAACTGATCCTTAGTATTGATTCTAATATGGGAGATAAGTTTTTTGTTTTTTTTAAAGGGGAAGCTTTAAATGGAAAAGGATGAAGAAGCAAGACAACTGTCTGCATGTATCTACCTAGAGAGGGGTCATTGTTACCAGTGATCGCTGAAGACAAAGGAAGAACACTTACCAAACTCAGAGGTGTCTCTCTTTTTATGTTTGAATCCCCATTGGACTGCTAGCTCTAGCAGAACAGGGATTGTCTTGCTTTTATATTTGATTTCTATCTGCAGGCTTGACACAGGGCTTGGTACATAATAATCCCTGTGTAAGAAGAGTCTTTGGCGTGCTTAGTTGATGGGCTAGCCATGGGTTAGCTACCTCCCGAGACACTTACTGTATACAGCATTGGGCAAATTCATTAAAATTTTTAAAAAAATTTATTTGTTCAATTTCAAACATTATTCCTTGGTTACAAAAATCATATTCTATTCCTCCCTCCCCTCCCCACTCTTCCTGTTGCCGATGCACAATTCCACTGGGTATTACTTGTGTCCTTGATCAGAACCCATTTCCATGCTGTTGATGTTTGCACTAGGATGTTCATTTAGGGTCTGCCTCCCCAGCCATATCCCCTCGACCCATGTAGTCAAGCAGTTGTTTTTCTTCAGTGTTTCTACTCCCACAGTTTTTCCTCTGGATGTGGATAGTGGTCTTTCTTATAGATCCCTTCAGGTTGTTCAGGATCACTGCATTGCCACTAATGGAGGAGTCCATTACATTCAATTGTGCCACAATGTATCAGTCTTTGTGTACAATGTTCTGGTTCTGCTCCTCTCACTCTGCATCACTTCCTGGAGGTTGTTCGAGTTCACATGGAATCCCTCCAGTTCATCATTCCTTTGGGCACAATAGTATTCTATCACCAACAGATACCACAATTTGTTCAGCCATTCCCCAATCAGAGGGCAGCTCCTCATTTTCCAATTTGGCAAATTCATTTTTGAAAATGTTTTTTTTATTCCAACTCATTTTCAGTTCACATTTTTGTTTTGAATTTATAGTCTGTTCAATACACTTTTTGGGGGTGGTGGTGGGGAGAGTGGAAAATGGATCTTTATGTAGTTCCATCAGTTTAAGGGGCTCCCAGTAAGGAACCCATTCCACAAATGCACAATTTATTATCTTTGATTGTTGCCTGGGGCAATGAGAGATGAAGTGACTTGCCCAGGGTCACCTAACAAGGATATATAAGACACAGCACCTAATCCCAGGTCTTCCTGACTCCAAGCTATACTCTATCCCCTCTATGGCACTGAATCTCTCAATGGACAAAATGAAAGCATGACAAACGTTTATCATCTGCAAAGTACTGGGGATACAAGTATTAAAAAAAAGAGATAGTTCTTGTTCTCAAGGAGCTTACATTCTTTTATTTTTGAAAATTCATGAGCTTACTGATTTTTTAACATATTATCTCAATTTCCCTGTCTCCTTCCTCCTCTTTCCACTCATATAACAGATGGTTACATTCTAAGGGAGAAAACAGCACACACAGGGGAGTGGGGAACATAAGGATCTTTGCTGCAGGTTCCACCATTCTTTCTCCTTCTTCTGCCAGAAACTCAAGAGCAAGTTTTGACTCATTTCTAAGCATCCCCAGCTCTTCCTTAAACATTTCTCTTTAACCTGTCATTTCTTTTCTAACTTTCTTGGCTTCTTCCAGGCTATAATAGCTAGCTTTAATAGAATATTTAAAGTTTTATAAAGTTCTTTGTTTATTACTTATATCATTTATTACATATATTAAAAGCCATATTATTATATACCTTATACTTATGCAACATATTATTATACACATCACACACCTTACCCCCACATATGTTACATATGTAATATTCTTATACATTATATGATGCAACACACCATTACATATATGTGTACTTTATTACTTGTATTATACACAATGCAACATATTATTATATATTACTTCATTTTAGAATATAGTTCACACTTTTCAGCCTGATACAAAAGAATTTCCACAACTGGATCCACTCTAAAAAAGGCTGTGTGGTGCAGTGGACATGGATATCTGTATTGGAATAAGAACACTTGAGTTTCAATCTCAGCTTTCACTTGCTACCTGTGTGATCTTGGACAAAACCGATGTTTAAGATTTCGACCTCACTAATTAATACATTTATTGCCCCACAGATTTCTATAAAACTTTCCTATTGTTTCCACAACATTTTGAGATATTTCAGAGACTTTTAAAAATACATGAATGACTATAAATAAGCAGATGACAAGTCAAAAAACTCATCTACTTAATAGTTTAGGATATGGAAAAACTATATTTTCAGATCAAAAATAGTAAAGCAGGTGCTAAAATATTACAACAGAATTCATTATATTAAAACAATGACAGTTTTATCTATTATGGTTAGTGGTTAGAGAGAGCTGCTATGACAAGAAGAAGCACTGACATGATTATAGTAGCATGAAAATTGGTCTTCCAGACTTAAGCCTCAGGGCAGAGAATAATGAATCATGTGTATGATAGGATAAAGTGGGGGGGTATGGAGTATTTAGGGAGGACTAGAACCTCTGGTGGGAGGGATTGCTGAACCGTTTTCAGTGTTGCTCATCTATCTTTGGTGCCCAACTCTCACCCAATTCTCACCTGTGGCTCCAAGAAGCTGTAGCATGCTCAGTAGTCACACCCTGGTAAAACTACCTCTGCAGATGGCTAAACCAGGCTGAGGGTAACCAACAGGTCTCAACCACCCTGCCCCTCACCCCCTGGGGAGTTGGGGTGTTGTCTACCCCAAGCACATGAAGACTTTCTCTGGTGGAATGAGAAGATGAGAATAATTCACTCAAACACCCATGAAAGTGGCTGAAGAAGGCACTGTAGATGTCATCTGCTGCATCGTGGGCCATATCAACTGTTCTAACTTTTGTCCTGTCACTAGACTTTGATGACTCTGGAAGAGAGAGTAAGGCAGATGACTTTGTGCAACTCTGCCTCACTAAAATCTAACTCACATTCAAATTTAATTCACATCATATATGTGATATCATGTCTTTTTTTTTAAACCCTCACCTTTTGTCTTAGAATCAATACTGGGTATTGGTTCCAAGGCAGAAGAGTGGTCAGGGCTAGGCAATGGGGGTGAAGTGACTTGCCCAGGGTCACACAGCTAGGAAGTGGCTGAGGCCAGATTTGAACCTAGGACCTCTGATTTTGGCCTGACTCTCAATCCACTGAATCACCCACCTGTCCCCAATGTTTTGATTCTTGTTGAAATGAAAGATGTACAATAGGACAAAGCATCCTTAGTTCTTCTTGATTTCAGATAAGGGTTATAGTTAAGTTTTTCTGAAACCCTTACTTTTGTCTTAGAATTGAAACTAAGTATTGGTTCCAAGGCAGAAGAGCAGTAAAGGCTAGACAACTTATGTAGGGTCACACAGCTAGGAACTGTCTGAGACCATATTTGAACCCAAGTTCTCCCTTCTCCCTTCTCCAAGTTGTTTATCCACTGAGTTTCCTACTTGTGCCTAGTTAAGTTTTAGAACAGTCAATTATATATGACAAAGCTTTACCTCATTTACAGGGTATAATAATCAGGTTCAGAAAAAAAAAACAGGGGAAAACATTTCTGTTCAGAAGGAAGAATCACAATGGGGAAACCAAGTCAAGAGGATCCTACCTCTAGCCCTAACAATGTCATCTCCTTCAACCTTTCCCAAGGACAGATAGCCAGCTGTATAGTTCTTAGATTGTACTCCCTTTGAACAGCTCTGGGCATTTCCCTTTAATGGTGGATTACTGACTTAAAAATCAGAAGATTGTACCTGAAATAAAAAAATCTCAGAATAATATCAGATTAAAGTGTCATGAGATTTTACTTCAAATGGGACGTTTCACTAGTCATGTTCGGGGTTGGTTACAGTTATTATTATTCCCTGTTGTTGCAAAAAATAAGCTAGAAATAAAAATTTACTAGGCTTTTCAAAAGTTGCATAGCATCCTTTTTCTTTTGCTTAGTCAACTTCTCCAATTTAAACTCATCCTAGTATGAAATCAATCACTAAAATAATTATATTCTGTAATTTCACATAGAAAGTGAATATGTGATAGTTTATACAAAAAGGGTTCCATAAAAATTGATAGCAATTTTTGGACTATTATAACTAATATTGTTATGACTAATAGCCATCTCTTAAGGTATTGTATATTATTAACCCCTTAATCAAAATTAAGTCCTAAAAAAATGGAGCCTTTGAAGACTAAGTTGGTTTAAGCTGTAACTTCAGTATCTACTATTTCAGATATAATGGCATAATTGTCATAATTACCAACCATCACAGAAAGTGTTTCATCACAGAAAATGATATAAACAGATTTCAAAATTATTCTCCCTTTTCCAAGTAGAGGAGAGGAACCTATGCACAAATTCTTTCACAGGACTGATACAGTTTTATGACTTTATTAAGTCAAAGGGTCCCAAGAAACTTGGGGTTCATAAATAAGGAGTTTCTTTAACAAGCTCTCTCTTCCTCTAATTTTTACTTTTCTATAAAATAAGGATGACTCTTCATCTCTTCTAAAATAAATACAATAACATATTTGATAAGTTTACATTGCGACAATGACCTCTAATAATTTAATGATTTTACAATATTAAAAAAGTTAAATTCTCCAAGGACATAATATTTATCATTCTTTTAATGACATTTAAAAAATGATGGCTTCTCACTACAAAAAAAATTAGAAACACAATCATAACATTCACTATATCATGAATTTTAAAACATGAAAAAAACTCATTAGTAATTGGATGGCATTAATTTAGTCAAGTGCATTTCTAAATTGCCTTACATTTAAAATTATTCATTCTATCACAAGTGGCTCAAATTCACAACCTTCAGAGTCTGGAAAGTCATCAGAACAAAATACATTTCAATAAAAACCCAACTATCAAACAGATAATATAAACATGGGCCAAATGAGAGTACATATGACAAATGAATTTCACAGCAAAATTATTAGAAAAATACATATAAAGCTTTAATGGGCTAAATTCACAACTGTTATAACTTGGCCAGCTCAAAATATGCAGGGCTTAAATATTAAATTAAAAATAAATTAATAAATCTATATTTTTATGTGAATATATAATATATTATAAAAATAAAAAATTAAAAAAATTCAACAACATTCTTGTTCAAATCCCTTCTTTCCTTGGAGGGCTTGTCAGATTCAACATTATGCTGCTGAGGACATCTTAGATTTTGATTTCAGATTTATAGCAAAATAGTATAATGTTTCATTGTATTTTCAAAAGGATAGTTTTCAAACATTTAACATCATTTTTAAACAATTTAATCTATAACTTAAAAGATTTCAGATTTTAAAAATATTTAAGAAAACCATATTTCAAGTATAATCTTAACTTTTCTCTTACTTTTATCTATTTCTTGTCCCCACCTTCTTACTTACCCAAAGGATTGGAGATAAGGGAAAGCTACAGTTTCAGGTTTCTCTCTCTACATGCTTTGGGGCCTGGGAATTTCAAGCTACAACTTTTATTACTATGGCTACAATAAAATAAACACACGAAGTCCCTCACATCCTTCTTATTTCAGTCAAACTGAAACCTCCCACAAACCTCTCTTTCTTTTTTTTTTTGATATTGACAAATATTTATTATATGCATTAAAAAAAAAGCTTTTAGACAAGGTAGATGAAAGTCAAGGTAAACAAGTTGAACTTTATCCTTCAAGTTAATGGGGAAACCTCAAAACCTATTGAAGTAGGATTGACAGTAGCAGTAAAGAAAGATCATGGGGAAGAGTAAGAATCAGGCTTCTATTTCTTAAAAGAGGTGGGTTGGAAGGTACAGAAAAGAACTAGAACCAGTGAGCCAAGTTTTGGAAATCTCTCTTTCAATATGCTTAAGCTTCTTTTTCTTCTTTCCTACATCCATCCAGTGGTTTTGAAGAGCCCACCCTGTCTTATTTCCTTCACATTCTTCTCCCAAACTTCCTTTTATTTTGTTTACTCCCTAAATTTCCCTTCTTATTTCAACATTATCCTAGCTAGACTATCTATTATTCTCTAACTTCCACTTCACTGAATTTTCCTTTTTTTGATATTAGCATACATTATTGTTAAACAAAACAACTGCTCATTAAAGACTTTTATTCCTTAAATTGCAACTTTGCCATCAATTGACGCATAATACTTAAACTGTTGAATTATTGCTATTTAGTCAAAATTGTGTTATTTCCTGAGAAATTAAAGCATCTCATTTTTCTCTCCATCCTTAGGAAAGGGAGGGCAGTTTATACTATACAATTTTAGAATTACTTTTGTCTGCAAACTCTCAGGAATCCGATTAGGATATTCTTTAGAAATGATAAAAATCTTTGAACAGTTTACAAAAATTTGGTCTATTCAAACAACAACTCAGTTCTGTTATATTATTCACGGAAATGACACAAAGCATTTTTCAAATTGAGTTTCAATTACATTCAAGGGGTTTTGAGGAGTCTACAAGGGCACTGATCCTCAGAGCCCAGTAGATAGCTATGCCTAAAGCCAAAGTGAATTCAAAGAAAGAAAAGGACTTCCAATAATCTGGAGCTATGAATTTTTTTTAATTGGCCTTCCAATCATAAGTGTCTTACAGGGTTCTGTCCTGGACTGTCTTCTTTCTATCCTCTATATTAGTTCATTTGGTGACCTCATCATTAAATCTCATGGATTTAATTACCATCTCTATGCTGATGATTCTCAAATCTATCTATCCTTTCCCAACTCTTTGCTGTCCTCCAATATTGCATTTTCAACTTCCTTTCAGACATCTTGAAATAGATGTCTGTCCACTAGACATCTGAAACTCAACATGTCCAGAACAGATCTGATTATCTCAGCCCCCCTCCCCCTTGCCCAAATTCTCCCCTTTTCTACCTTCCATATTCTCAGTCCATTAGGGAAGTCGTGCTGTTTTCCTCACTATCTCTCACTCCCATATTCAAACTATTGCTAAGATCTGTTGATTTCACCTGTATAACATCTTTCTTATATACTCTCTTATCTCCTTTGATACTGTTTGTACACTGGTGCGGGCCCTCATCATCTCACATCTTGATTATTGAAATAGCTAGTGGTGGGTCTGCCTGTCTCAAGTCTTTCCCTGCACCAATCCATCCTCCATTCAGCCACCAAAGTGATTTTCCTAAAGTAGAGATCAGATAGTGTCACTCTCCTAGTCAATAAACTCCAGTAGCTCCCTATCCCCTCCAAGCTCAAATACAAACTACTCTGGCATTCGAAGTCTTTCATAACCTTGTATCATTTTATCTTTCCAGTTAGATTATACCTCACTCTGCCATGTATTTTTTGATCCAGTAAGACTGGCTTTCTGGCTGCGCCAAGAACTAAAAACTCTATCTCTTGGCTCTGGGCATTTTTCCTGATTGTACCTAATGCCAGGAATGTTCCACAACTCTGCCTGCCTTCCCTGGTTTACTAAAATCTCATCTCAGCCTTTCCCAATCCCTCTTAATTCTCATGCCTGTCTTTTGCTAGTTGTTTTATAATTATCCCATTTGGAATTTTCTTGGCAAAGAAAATCATCATTTCCTTCTCCAGATGATTTGTCAGATGAAGAAAGCAAGGCAAACAGCTAGTAAGTTCTGAAACCAGACTTGATTGTACCACCCACATTGCTACATAGGTGTATGTGTGCACGAACACATATTTGCCTGCTGTTGCTCCCATTAGATTGTAAGCTTCTTGTGATGAGGATTTTGTTCTTTCTGTTTTTGTGTCCTCAGTGCTTAGCACAAAGACTGGCATATAGTAGGTACTTAATACATGCTTCTTGACTGATTTACTCTCCAACATTGAGTCCACTTTCTCTAGGAATATTGTGTGGGCAAGGAGAGTGTGTGTTCCTAGTTTGACGAGATGTTTTTTAACAGCTGCTTTTATTATTCTCCATTAATAAATATCTTTTCTAAAAGTTTACAAAGTCTGAGTAGACGACAACCAGTAGAAAATACACTAGTTAGGGACTCATGAGCAATACTAATACTAGAAACCCCAACCCCCAAAGTTATTCCTAGAATCCTGTGGGGAAGGGTAGTCAGTTCTCTTTGGGGATGTCAAACTATTTGACTTTGCCAAGGAAATGACAAGGAAAACTCAATGCAATTAAGGTGGATAATTATGAGGAATACAAAGGAATCTAGAAAAACTAGCCTTTCTAAGATAATATGGAAAAAGTAAAATAGTGCAAAATGAGAAGAATGAAGCACATGTTAACTGTGGTCCTATGAGAATGTACCCTAAGCTCCTGGAGGCAGGGAGTGTTGCATTTTCGCCTTCGCATTCTTGATGGCTTATACAGATTAGAAGCTTAAACAACTTTGATCAAGAAAAAATGAATGAGAATGAATGGCCAAAGAATCCCGATGGTACTATGGAGGATCTGGACCACGTTATGATACTTTATTCACTGTAAATAGATCCTGAACAAATATGGTTGTGCTGATTTTTAATGTCTCATAGAATATTTGGTTATTAAAACCCCCATAATGTCTAGAGAAAGAGCTCCATTTGTTCGGTTGGATGGGGGAAAATCTGTGAGGAAAAGGACAAGGTTTGCCCAGGATGAGAAGCCCGAGATACATTTGTGCTGACCAAGGACAGGCTCAAGACAGCAAGAGAGCTGCCTTAGAAAACCTCATGGGGTGCCCTTTGAGAGCCATTGCCTTAGAGAGGTGCTCGGAGGACTGAGAGATCACCACCCATGTGCAGTGTAACACAACCAGTGTGTCTGGGAAGTTTGTGCGGAGATGAAGGTCCTTTAGGCTGGCAGCTTCCACTCTGAGTTCCTTCACTCAAGTTTCTGCAACAAATTCTATTTCTTCTCATCACTTTCATTGCTGAAGTCATATAAGAAGCTAAATTCTGATCCATAATGTCATCTCACTTACCTGGAATCCAACTATCCAGGAACTTCTAGATCTAGATCTAGATCACTGCTCAAGAACCAAGTGAAGAGGAGCCTTGTGCAACTAAATAGAGGTGAAGTCCGTGCACCAAACATCATATGATTTATTCCCAGCCAAAGTCCCTCAGGTCCTCACTCAGACAGTTGGTCTTTGCTTTACATACATTTTGAATAAGCTTTTTGGGCTTCAAGCCTACTTGAGGTGGGAACAGCAAGTTAAAAGGGCCAGGAGAGAGAACATCAGACATTAGGCATTGATAACAGATGAAGAGGGAGAAAAACTATAACAATGCGATATAAGAACTTTAAAAGCAGCCTGGGGCCATAATGTTGGGGCAAATGAATGACCGCACCTTAGTAGATTCTGAGAGCTCCCTTATATTACTTGCTTGTACCTCTGCACATTGTCTCCCCCATCATGCAGTGAGCTCCTTAAGGAAAGGAACTGCTTTTTTTTTGTATCTATAGCACTTAGCATAGCGATTGGCACATAGTAGGTGCTTAATAAATGCCTATTGAATATTTATAATAGCGGTCCTGAAGAAAATTCAACTGTGTGTAGTCTATTCTATAGTAAGAGGTAAGGAAACAAATAGGACATTTAAGAGATTTTCATCTAATTTTTTTTTAATTGGGGAGGGATAAGGCAGTCAAAAGGGTTAAACCTAGAACTATTTGGAAAACCTGATTATCAGAATGCCTCATTTTCTAGGGATTCTAGAGAATTGAGGTTTGTTATACTTTGGAACATAATAATTGCTGTATCTTTTTAGACCAGGCTCAGAACAACGCTGACCACATAATAGGCACTTAGTAAATGCTTGGGTTTTTTAAACCTTTGCCTTCTGTCTTAGAATCAATGCTATCAGTTCTAAGGCAGAAGTAAGAGATAGGCTATCAGTGACTTGCTCAGGGTCACACTGCTAGGAAGTATCTGAGGTCAGATTTGAATCCAGGTTCTCCCATCCCCAGGCCGACCTCCCTAACCACAGAACCACCTACCTGCCCCTCAGTAAATGCTTGTTGACTTTTGGTCTGTGTTGTGGTAAATTTTGCCAATGGTGAAATGTGCCAGTATTCCTCATACTACATTGGCATAAATGTATGTCAGCCTCAACTATACGCTGACCTCTTACGATGAGATCTACTTGGAAGAATGAGAATATGTGTATCCTGAAAAATGATTGAACTAAGCAATTCCAGTATTAGAGTGGATTCGTGATCACATCTATGTGGTCACTTCCTGTAATGATGGTGATGGTACTATGCCCATGCCTATTCATCCCGATGGAGCCTTTCCCATGGCATCTCATCAATTTGCCAAACAAGTTTCATATGAATTTGCTGAGGATTTTTGTTGATTTTTCTTGATGCCAGTGAGCACAGAGCCTCACTCTTGTTACTTCTCACTCTCATGAGAAAAAAAAAATCATTGTAGCGAAGTATATTCAATGGATGATATTAAAGAAATAAGCTCTTGGATCCCGAGTTAAAAAACATCTGCTCTAGGCAGAGAGCAGAAAGGATTCTTTCACCAGCCATGCTATTGTATGGTTATAGCCCATCTGTTTGGGTTACTGGAATAACTTGGGAATGGCCCTTTCATTGGACTTCTAGAAAGAGTCCAAGGCTCTGATTCCCGTGCTAATATGCCTACGTTAATTATTTTCCAAAACGCATCTGCTGTCTCATTGACAGTTCATCCTTCTGTTGATTTGAATTGTTGGTACTGTACTAATGAGAACGAAGCCTGTTCTAATGGTCTGTTCAGAGTTGAAGCATATGAGAAAGGCAATGATTTATTAGCTACTAGTTTAGGATGCTCATGGGTCCAGAGCTAGAAAAGACCTTCGAGGCCATTGAGTTCAGTTTTGATTTATGTGAAATCATGATATTTTATGAAATGCAACCATGTACCATCATTGGTATAGTACCTGTCACATTGGAAGAATTTAATAAATACTTGATTGATTGATTGAAACTATGAACTTCTGTCTTTTGGCTATTGCTTTTTCAAAAATGCTTGACTTAAGAGAAAAAATATAGCCTCAGAGGATATGTTCCAATAACACCTCTCCTATATCTCTCGTACATATGTTAAAATTATGCAGAATTCATAGGCTGATTGGAGCATAGATTTAGAAGTAGAGGAACCTTATGGGACATTGAGACAAACTCTATTGTTTTATAGGTAAAGAAATTGAGGCCAAGGCAGATTAAGTGACTTGCCTTTGGTTCATACAGATAAAATGTGTCTGAGATGGAATTCAAATCCAGGTTTTCCTGATTCAAAGTCAGGTGATCTATGTGCTATGATTCAATGATGGCTTGAATTTCAGTGTTGATTTGGGGCCATGATGGCTGAGCGTTAACATCAAACTGAGGTATAAAACATGTATAGACATAACCAAGTTTTTTTCCCCCAGAAGGTACTCTGGACAGGGTACAAACAAAATGTGTATTCCTCATTAGTGACAAAGTTATTAAAAGCAGTTTACATATGACATTGAACTAATTACCTAACACCCTAAAAGAAGTCAAAACCTTCCTCAGTGAAACCCACAGCAGTGAGAAACAGGTCTGATGATCCACACTAGAACAAAATGGATAAAAAAAACACATTGCCACATCAATCTTATACATCAGAGAGAGGGGTAGGTAGCTCATCTGGTGTTCCATTACTATGTCTACATCAACAGGACAATGAAGATGGCCCAGAATTGGGAATAAAGAGAGATTGGACTACATCCTCTTTGGGAAAGATTGTGATGCTCTTAGTGATCACAAATGACTTCTGCTTTGCTGTAAGAGTTCATGATGATTTTCCCTTGGGTAACTAGTAGTTTTATACCCTTTAAAATGTAGTAAATCTAAGGGTTTTTTTTGATAGTCCTCATGACTAAGTACCTTCTGTTTCCATTTTAAAAAACATTTTATTGGTACATTTTGGTTCTTTTGAGACCACAGTCAATTTACATTATACTTTGTCCATAAAAGCCTCCCCTTTAACAAAAAAGCCAATTAATTGAAACTAGCTAACATTGACTGTGCCTGTCAATATATACAAACAACCCCAGTGTGTTTGTATACTGATACAATTCCGAATCCTTTGGATTTTCTTCTTATGAAATAGTTTATGAAGTCCAGGTCTGAGACTTTGGAGTAGTCTAGAAGTTGCTCTCAGTTTTGCCATCTGTAAAATAAAAAGAGTGGTCCAGCACACTCCGGAGTCCCCTTCTGGCCATTACTTTATGGTTCTATGGCTATTAATTTTCCAACATTTTCTTTTGACTAGTACTGATGGCTTTTATTAGGGGAGGGAAATAATTACAGCTCATATTACTATAAAGACTTAACATTTATGAAACATTTCTTCATAATGATCTTGAGCAGGAGGTATATATATATATTTATATATATATATATTTTATATATATATATATATTACTCCAATTTTAGGAGAAGAAGAAACTGACTGAATCATGTCACATAGCTAATGACTCAATATTATTTTCCAAAATGGGTTTTCCTATCCCCTCCTTGTGTCAAACTTTGTGGTGAAGTCATGACAATAGAGTCAAATCATTGTTTGGAAGGTCTTGTCAAATTCACTGTAGAATTTTGTTCTTCCTTCACACTCTGTGACAGATGTTTATCTTTTTTCTGTTTATTTGGAACTTCATTTGATTCTCAAAGGCAAGATAACCAAGGGTCCCATAAAATGTTATTTCTTATTATATTTGGGCACACAAAGAAACCAACTACTTTATTTTTCTCTTTGATGAAAACCTGTCATCTTTCCATTTAGCGGAAACTTTTTTATGCTTCTAGTATCATTTATGCAACAATGCAATATAGACATAGTCCGATTACTTTAGTAGTGCATCAATCCATGAATTGGGATAAAGGGGGTAGTGGGTTCATGGGTAGTGATAAGAGGTACAAATGAAACATTTATAAATATGAAAAGTATGGGCTTTAACTGCTACCACTCTTAACATGTCCTCTGTCCAATGAATGGGTTGATGTACCACTAGAGTCATTGAACCATGACTGTATTGACATTGTTGTTATAAATGATGTAGATGTTTAGGAATTGTGTGATTCTTAAATCTCTCTGGGCCACTTTCTCTCACTGCCATTACCTGCATGTGTGAAGAACTATCACTCTCTGTTGCTCACATTTCAGGTCCATTCCCTTTCCATAAAGAGACTTTTGGCATATAGGTTCCTCAGGAACTTGCCCATTTGGTGAATATATGTTTTTCTATAATATTCTTGACAAGAGGTCATCTAACTTTTGTTTAAAGACCTTCCAAGAGGAAGAAGATGCCACCTCCTGATCTAAGCCATTACACATTGGGCATACTCTCATCAGAAATCTATTCCTTACATTTTTTCCTGAAATTTCCAATCCTTGCTCTGAGTTCTATTACTAGTTTCTCCTTCCTCTATAAAAAATGGACTTGCATTTTCAGGGAATATATATCCTGGGTGATCAGTCACTAGCTTGTTTATCATTTTTTCATGTGGATAATTTATAGGTGCTCAGATTTGTTTTTTTTTCTATGCCTGTCCTTATTGATCTGTGTTATATCAAGTTCAAATATAGGTTGCTGTATGGCTCAAAAGAATGTATGGTTGGTAACAGTTATTAAAATATTGGTATTGTGATCCCAGAGAAAACTTGTTTACTAGCTTCTGCCCCAAGGTACTCTGAGCCTCTTGTTTGAATTCGTGAACCACATGATATAATATATCATTCTTCTCCTTCCCTTCTCCATTAGCCTGGGTCTCACACTTCTTTGAATGGTAAAGACATCTTTTGGCTATATCTAGGCAGCCTTAACCATGCTTCACATTCTCTCATGGACATCTTCTTACCATTCATACTGTTACCACTTCTTGGTCTGGAACTATTATCAAATCAATACTGCCATAACTAATGGAAAAGCATGCTAATCAATTCCCTTATGGCTTTATTCACCATTCCTGTGACTTCTTAAACCTCCTTGCCCCACTCCAACTCCTTTATCTATATTCTGTGTTTCATTACTAAAATTTAGCTCCTTGAGGGAAGGAGCTGTTCATCCTTTTATATTTGTGTCCTGGGCACTTAGCACAGTGCTTGACACATGCAATAAATGACCTTTCCTTTCCTTTCCTCTCCTCTCCTCCCTCCTCTCTCTCTTCCCTCCTTCCCTCCTTCCCTCCTTCCTCCCTCCCTCCCTTCCTTCCTTCCTTCCTTCCTTCCTTCCTTCCTTCCTTCCTTCCTTCCTTCCTTCCTTCCTTCCTTCCTTCCTTCCTTCCTTCCTTCCTTCCTTCCTTCCTTCCTTCCTTCCTTCCTTCCTTCCTTCCTTCCTTCCTTCCTTCCTTCCTTCCTTCCTTCCTTCCTTCCTTCCTTCCTTCTTTCCTTCCTTCCTTCCTTCCTTCCTTCCTTCCTTCCTTCCTTCCTTCCTTCCTTCCTTCCTTCCTTCCTTCCTTCCTTCCTTCCTTCCTTCCTTCCTTCCTTCCTTCCTCCCTTCCTTCCTTCCTTCCTCCCTCACTTCCTCCTTTCCTTCCTTCCTTCCTTCCTTCCTTCCTTCCTTCCTTCCTTCCTTCCTTCCTTCCTTCCTCCCTCCCTCCCTCCCTCCCTTCCTTCCTTCCTTCCTTCCTTCCTTCCTTCCTTCCTTCCTTCCTTCCTTCCTTCCTTCCTTCCTCCCTTCCTTCCTTCCTTCCTTCCTTCCTTCCTTCCTTCCTTCCTTCCTTCCTTCCTTCCTTCCTTCCTTCCTTCCTTCCTTCCTTCCTTCCTTCCTCCCTTCCTTCCTCCCTCCCTCCCTTCCTTCCTCCTTTCCTTCCTTCCTTCCTTCCTTCCTTCCTTCCTTCCTTCCTTCCTTCCTTCCTTCCTTCCTTCCTTCCTTCCTCCCTCCCTCCCTCCCTTCCTTCCTTCCTTCCTTCCTTCCTTCCTTCCTTCCTTCCTTCCTTCCTTCCTTCCTTCCTTCCTTCCTTCCTTCCTTCCTTCCTTCCTCCCTTCCTTCCTTCCTTCCTTCCTCCCTTCCTCCCTCACTTCCTCCTTTCCTTCCTTCCTTCCTTCCTTCCTTCCTTCCTTCCTTCCTTCCTTCCTTCCTTCCTTCCTTCCTTCCTTCCTTCCTTCCTTCCTTCCTTCCTTCCTTCCTTCCTTCCTCCCTCCCTCCCTCCCTCCCTTCCTTCCTTCCTTCCTTCCTTCCTCTCTCCCTCCCTCCCTTCCTTCCTTCCTTCCTTCCTTCCTTCCTTCCTTCCTTCCTTCCTTCCTTCCTTCCTTCCTTCCTTCCTTCCTTCCTTCCTTCCTTCCTTCCTTCCTTCCTTCCTTCCTTCCTTCCTTCCTTCCTTCCTTCCTTCCTTCCTTCCTTCCTTCCTTCCTTCCTTCCTTCCTCCCTTCCTTCCTTCCTTCCTTCCTTCCTTCCTTCCTTCATTCCTTCCTTCCTCTCTCCCTCCCTTGTTCCCTCCCTTGTTCCTTCCTTAATTCATAACATTCCAAATGTTTAAGTTTTTTTTATTGAATGAAGAAGTTGTTCATATTTATATAAGAGCAATATGTTGCCACACATTTTATCCATTTCCAAAGGGAGTTAGTTAGCACTATGTATTCTGTTGGTACTTCTCCAATATGACAAAGATCCTTCAGCTTAGTGATTTGGAGATTCTTTTCATCAACACAGATTACAACCCCTCCTTAGTCTTTGGAAGTTGTAGTATATGATGTTGGTCACCCTGAGACCAATCTAGTGAAGTGCTTCTAGAATACAAGGCTGGTTCTTAGATGACAGAGAGAATTGATCACTGGGTTCCTCCCTGAAGACTTTCTGGCCCAGTGGGATCTTTTAGAGATTATTCTTCTTTGGGTTAGAATGCAGGATCCCTTCCACCAATATGGCACTAGGGGAGGACATTAGTGGAGGACACAAACATTCCATTTAAAATGTGATTTAATAGCAATATTAACTCAACACTTTTGGCTGTGACATCACACAAACACAGATTTATGTAAATAATACACCTGAGTTGAAGACAGATGTCTGCTACAAACTCATGTCAAACAATTCTTTATTTTTCATGGTACAAATTAAAAGTGACAGATCTGAAGCTGTTTAAGAAATACACAAAGTGCAGCTTTACTGACCATACAGATATTGCTCTAGATTAAGTACAGTTTGTCAGTGTTTTTTTTAAACATTAAGCAACCTGTGCAGGTAAATCAGCTTTGGTTTCAATGTCAGAGCAAGTTAGGAGCTTTTAAATATCCAGTTTGGCTTCTTGGTCACAAGTCCATCATGGCAACTCCTCTAATATCAGTATCCTTATTTTGATTATTGGAAAACGATAGAGTCCCTCTTTGTACTGTCCCCTTCCTGCAGCACGCTGCATGAATGGAAAAGCAGATCTCTTGGCAGGGCATCATTAGTGACCCTGGTGACCATTCTGTAGATTATTATAGCACAGAGGACATAAAAATAATAACCAGAAACTCACTTCCTCGACAAGAAACTAACAAGTGTGCCTCACAGAATCTCCAATCAGAGACAAGCAAACCACATGACAAAATGCTCATTACAAAATGTTATCCCAACAAGATTTGACAGTCAAACATTGACATGGAAATTCAATTCCGTTTTCTCCATCTTTGTCTCTCGTTTTGGTGTTGGTCATTAATGGGGTACAAGTAGAGTGTTGAGGTAAACACTGATGAACAGTTTATCTTTTTTTCATAAAGAGTAACAGTTTAGTATTGCAAGATTGTCAGCAACATTTCGCCATATCTATACAATGTGCATATACCTACATACATTGAGCTTTGGTCCAGCATTGAGAAGACGAGCAAAGGCAATTCATAATTACTTTTTGGTTATAGCTTGAGTTTTTTGTACGCCTCTACTTGTTCTTTATTAGCTCCTTTTGCCTCCTTGTTCTCTTTGTGTGTTTGTGTGCGTGTGCGTGTGTGTGTGTGTGTGTGTGTACGTGTGTGTGTTTGTTTGGTGGGGGAGTAGATATGGGTTGGTACAACATAAAGAACTGGAAACCTTTGAATGCTTTTATACTTGTAACTATCCAAGACAGCTTTTGGTTAGAAGAAACCTCCCAAAATCCCTAGAGGAGAAAACCATAGACCAATCACGGGAACATAAGACGAAAGGACATGTCTTTGTTGGTCCACATGTCAGGTCGAAATGATGATGAGAGCTCAAAACCAACTGGAAACGAGGGGCAATGCTCAAAGACAATCCCATGAGCTGGAAACAACTTTCCATTGTGGATCATTGGTGGCAACATTAACTTTCAGGGACATGGAAACATGAAAATGCACTGTCCTTTCCCAATGGAGTCAGCAATGGAGTCAAACCATAGGCGTGGTCCACAAGACCCACAAGTGAGTTACACACACATACATCATTTATATCCCCAAGAACCTGTGCAGGCACCTTTTTATGCCTCATAGCAAAAATCTGTTTGTAAAAAAAATTAATATAAGAAGCATTACAACACCTTATAAATAATTTACAAAACATAATACAAAATTAGAAAACTTTAAAAAAAATCACTGCACATGAATGGTTTCACGACTGTGGGATGAATAGATTTCTTTTTGCGCTACTCTGGAAGATTATATGTATTTTACATTTCACCATCCTGGTTGTTCTCTCCCAATATAGATCTCAGAACCAAGCAGGCCTTATGTAACTGCTCCTGGCATGCGATTAAACATTTAGCATCCATCATTCGGGGTCTTGTGAACTTTTCTTCATGGGGAGTTTTCCTTTGTTGAAATTGGAGCAGTTCCTAGGAGAATACACATTGAGTTTTTCAGGGAGGAAATGTTGGCCATTTGACTCCCAGCCTGTAGGTATTTATGCAGTTTTGATGGTGGTGGTGGTGGGTTCCAGTAAGGGGTGGAGTAGGTAAGTGATGGAATGGGTCAAGTGGCATTATTGGCCCTGATAGCAAAAGAAGCCAGAGTCCAGTTGCCAGTGTGCCGGAGAGAAGGGAACTTCAGGAGTGTCTGCTTTTTTTGAGTTTTCCTGCTGGTTTTGATGTGGCCTTTTGAACACTGCATGAATTCAACAGGTCTGATGAGTGTCCTGCAGTATTGACATCGCTAGTGGACAAACCAACGGAGAAAACCGACAGAGCCACAACAAAATTAGGGGTGAATGTGACTATGGGTGGCCCAAATGTTTGGACACCTTGAGGTTGGACCTAGTGGTGGTTTTTTCTTTGAAAATTTGCCTGAAACTATTACATGTAACATTATTATTTGTTCATTAGTAACAGATATTTACATTTCAATAACAGGGAAACTTATGCAAATCCTTCTTATCTGCCCATTTAAACACATCTCTCCCATCTATAGCCATTAGAAAAGGCCAAGGATCTAATAGGCTCAACCCATGGTTTATTCATTGCTTTCACCTTCTCTCTGTTTCACAATATTTTTTCTGTCCACTCACTCATCAAGAGGAAGAAACGATGGTACATTTTACAAAATGAAACAATTTATTTGTCCCACTACTAAAGGACTTTCTGAAAAACTGAAAGTAACCTTTCTCTCATCTCCGTCTCTCTATCTCTCTCTTTCTCTCTCTCTCTCTCTCCCCCCTCTCTCCTTTCTTTTCTTTTTCTTTCCTTCCCCACTCTTTCATTTAGTTTGCTTTTCTGTTTCCTTCTCCTCTCCTGTCTCCCTTCTCTCTCTCTTTCTCTCTTGCCTGTCTGCCTGGCTGTTTCTTTAATCTGATACACTTCAGAGGTGGACTATTCTCCACTCTTGGAGCTTTTCCTGTCTCTTTAATTCACTCTTGAATTCTGATTGTTTATCTCTTCCCTCTGTGACTCATCATCCACACCCACCTCACCATCCCAATAATCTATGTAGTCCTAGAGTGACAGTCCTATGCAACAAACCTGACAATAAATATATTGGAGTGACAAAAGCTATGGCAGAAATCATGAGGCTAACAGTATAACCTTATGTGATGGGTTGTAATAACCCTAACAGCATCATTCATTTGTTGACCTGTTTCTTTGGAGATGGGGTGCATATGTATACTTTTACTGGCATTCAAGACATTTCTTTGGCTAGAAGGCTTTGGAGAGAAATCATTTTGCACAGAACCCCAACACAGAGATGTAAGTAAATATTGGCTGTATCATGTTGCATGGAGATATTGAACCAAATGTGCAATTTCTATTTCTCTTACAAATGAGTTTTGGTGAGCTCTCCATGTTCCATGTCAACAGAGAGGAAAAATCAGGAGCCATGCTGTGGACATCAATGAGCACAATTACAGCATGGGCTAATGTTGGTAGTCCATTTAAAACATTCCTAGTTAGCTTAAAGTTTCCCAATTCCATTCTGCCAGTCAAAGTGGAAAGATGTGTTTACTCCCCTTTCTTAGGACCTTTAGGCAGAATTTCGGGGATGCAGGTGTGTGGGGAGAGGCACAGAAATCCACAAGAGGAGGAATAAATAAATGTCACTTGATCACTTTTCTTCTTCTAAACCCACAAGTCATCGTGAGAAGAACACACCACCAACATGGCAAATGGCCACTTGGAGACCACTCAGGCTTGGATGACAGATCACAGGATGACTTCAGGAAGTGGTCCCACCCCACTGGTGGGAATAACAGGCAGGAAAGATGGGAAAAACCAGACTTTCTTTTTTTCTGGAAAGTACAAAGGTAAAAATTCGTAACACAACTTTACACTCATAAAAGTGTAGACTAACAATCAACTGAGTTGGCAATGCCATGTTTCTGACTTTGGTTAATAGGTTCCAGAGTGACTCAGCACTTGGTCCCTGGAAGGTTACACTCTCCCCTCCAGGTGGCAGGCTTGTATTCTCTTTGAACAGATAAAAGTTTTTTTTGTTGTTGTTTTTTTTCATTTTTTTCGTTTTTTCGTTTTTTTGCTTTTTTTCCCCTTAAAATGTGTCCACATTTCCATAATATACAGAAAAAGTACTCAGTTATTTGGTTTACTTTCAGTCCATTAAAAAACTGGCTTTTTGGGGAGGGGGGCACTAATTCTACCACACACAGGAAGTGTGGTGCATTCTTCATGAACATTTTCATCGTTTTGGAAAATCGAATGGGCATGTAGAAAGGGTTCTGTCCGCTGTGTTGTTTCCTCAGTCCTTCACTTACAAGGGTGACAAACGGAGCTACGATTGCCAAGTCCCAGGGGCAGGCTTTTCTCTTCCTATGTTTGTTTTTGGTTGGGGTACATGTGTGTGTCTATGTGTGTGTGTAAGCGTGTGCGTGTCTCTTTCTCTCCCTTTAGGAATTTTCTTCCAGAGAGTCTGTTAAAGGCTCCATCGGGATGGCTGTGGCCGGCTCATGCTGTTTTAAACGTTTGATTGTGTTCTTCAGGGCCTGTCTCTTATTGCAGAACCAAACTCTAACTACTTCTCGGTCATAATTCAGCTTCTCTGCAATTTCTGTCATTTCTTGCCCTGAAGGGTGAGTATTCTTCTCAAAGTGAGCATTCAAGATCTCCAGGGCTTGGGGCGTGAAGGAGGTGCGCCTCTTGCGCTTTTTGGAGGGCTCGCTCCCGATAAACTCGGTCAGGTTCTGCATACCTGCCCGATGGCGGGCCTCAGCCTCAGCCATCCACCGTTCAAGCACCGGCTTGATCTTCTGGGCACTTTTAGGGGTGATGTCCAGCTTTTCAAACCTGGCAGGATACAAAAGGCCAGGATTCAGTTTGGCTGTCAGACTGCTAGCTAGAGTGTTCTCTTGGGCTTCCTGTGGTAGGAAAAAGTGGCTTCTCAGGATGGTGTGTCTGGGGGGAGAATTGAGAAAGAAGAGTCTTACACTGGGCTCTCTGCCAGGGTGGGCCTGCCTGCCTGCTTGTTGGACTGGCAGAGGGAATTGACAATGGGTTAGGAAAACCATCGGCGGACTCTTATTGCCCCAGCATGCACCCGCACACACGCCCGCACACGAAAACACACAGGGTATGGAACGCAAGGATGGGGACTAGGAACATATACCCACGGAGCCAGAAAGAGGCATTGCAGGACCCAGATGAACACTCAAATCTAAGCTTTGGATTTAGGAAAGAAACCTTTTAACACTCTCAAGGCAAAACTTTAATGATAGGAAAGGCCATCAATGGCACTCATTTTCATCTTCATTCAAGTGCAGTTATCCTCAAAAGAATAAAAATAAATGAGTTCCCAATTTCCTCCAAATTGGTTTAGAAATTCAGAACATTCTATGATAGTGCCATCAGTTTTCTGTCTCTCAGCTTCTCCGTTTCTTTCTCTCTCTCTCTTTGCTTTCCCCCTTTCCCTTTTCCCTTCCCCCTTCCTTCCACTTGCTTCTCTCTTTATCTTAAAATTTTGTTTTTCATCACATGCTTTGAGCACGTTCTCTGGGTAAAACCTATTCCATTACTACTGTGGTATTCATCTCAAATAGCTCAATGTACTATAATTATTTTGAATACCCCACACCTGGATCGCTAAGATAAACTCATGCCTTTCAGATGAAGTAACATAACACATTCTAGTACACTAATATTGTGGAGGCCTCAAGCTGGGTTTATTGTGGAATAGTAGCCATATGCATTGGAATAATGCCATTTCCTGTAAATGAGGTCTCCTATCTAGCTTATCTAGACATCATTTTGCAATCAGAAGGTTGTTTTTTTTTTTTACATTACATCAAACAAACAATAGGAAATTTTTGGGCCATAGAAGCACAGACAAGTAAATGTTTAAGGAGTTACCCTAGTGAATTCATATTCATATCCATGCTCAATGAAATGCCAAGTCACCTATGATTAATTGCATTTGGGGGGTTCTCAGTTCTACAGAGCACTCCCAGCTATTTGGCCTCTCCCTCTCCCTACTCCCTCTCCTAGAGAGAAGGGTGCTGAAAAGCACTGTCTTCCCTATGGTAGATAGGGGGATTCTGCGCTGTCCATTCTTCATGGTACTGAACTACACTTGCTTGGGAATTATGATATGGTTTAAAAGGAGACCATCAAAGACTACAGAATGAGTGGGCTCCTTTGTACTCATTTGATATTCACAGCCTTCTGTGTGTAGACAATTTCTGCTGCAATGGTAGGAAAATAAAACAAATTCTAAAGAGGCATCAAATGGTCAGATCTTTAGATGTTGCTCCAGGTGGATTTTTTTCCATTAAAAAAATCTCAATCTTCTACACAATTTGGAAGTAAGGGGATGGGGTGGGACAAATGGGACAAATAAGAATGAACAACATAAAGGGACTGTTGAATAACATTTGATGAGGTTTATTCATATAAAGTTCACCTCCCATCCTCAGTTCTCCAGTGATATTGCAGCTGTATTATTTAAACACTTGGCCGTCTTTCATTACACAGAAGTCTAGTGTTGAGGCCCATCTAATCTCTTGTTTTTAGAACAATAGATTTTACTGTTTTGTGCTGAGTAGGGGCAAAGCAGATCTCAGTACTCGAGCTGTACCCATGTGTTGGAGAGGCCCATCCTACTTAATAGTGCATTTGTTTCCAAAGAGGTCTAGACAAAAACCCCAGCTCCTAGGAGGGAAGAGGCAGCTGTGCTTCTTAACAGTTCAGAGGTATTGTAGCTCTTCTTCAGAGTGATCTCCTGCCATCCAGTGGGGGCAAAATAGCCAGTGTGGGAAATCTGGACAACTGAGATGCATGGGCTTACATGGAGATTTCTTTCAGCTTCTGAAATTAACTGGTTAGCAATTTTTTCCCAATATGATGGAGACCTCTGGAAGGATTTACATTTTAATACTGGAAAATAGCTGCTTTCTCTACCTTGTGAGGGTAGAAGGGATTAAAGTTCATAGAGATGTAAAAGTTCCACAAAAGATAAACTATCACTAATGGTCAGTTTTGTTTGTAAGAGAATTCCCAAGCTTCATTTCCATTTTAAGACTCTGCTATGTTCCTCAACCTCCACTTAGGTCTTCAAGTCAAGATTCCAAGAACCAGCATATGTGATGCACAAGGTCATATCAACTCTAAGCAGCCAATTGGCTGCATAAAATTAGGAGGCACAGAAGGCAATATAGAAATCATATCTCAGACACTTAAAATAAACCAGAGACTAATTTCTGCAGCCTACATAAATTAGCCCTAACTTAAAAAAGTTGTGGCTCCTGTTATCATTAGGCCATCCCAATGAAATAAAATTAATGTATGGCCACAGGTAGCTGTGATATCTCCTACCCTTGGTGCTCCTTGTTGGGAGGGAGGATGTCTCAGGCCTTGTTGCTTGGTATAACGATATACAAGTCTGGAAACAAATTTCCCAGCAGCAGTATCCTTGTATAGACTGAATAAAGGTTATTTTCTACAGGGAGGTATCTTATAAGAAAAAACAGTAGGGGAGGCCATAGAAGTGAGAGGATCCTATGGAGCTTTTTGTATTTAACGACAATCAATGGGTTTTATGGAAAATCATTGAGCAAAATGTGAGCCGCAAGCTCACTACCCCATACTGATGTTATTTATAACCTTAGTCTTAAACTGCAGGAAAAGTACACTTCCGTTCTTTGGGGAATACATTAAAAGTATAAAGAGCAGATAAAAAGACAGAGCATTTCATGGATCACCAAGAACAAAACCCACTTAAATGAGTTTAGAGTTGGTTTCTTGGCTTTCCCTGATGGAAGAGGACTATAAGGCATTGCCCAAGAGGAAACAGCTCTTACCTAAGTGCCTTTGTTACCTCATGCATAAACATGGGATTAGAGGAGCACACATACATGCAGACATGGGGTTTGCTCCTGACTACTTAACTGGGATCAACTTTAACTCCACAATAACTGAGCTCTGTTTTCACTAAGGAGAGGTCAGCTTCACCCAGATACTTTCTCTTCTGCTATTTAAAGGCTCTTTTATTTTTTTCTCTTCCTTTTTTCCTTCTTCCCTCCTTTTCTTCCTTCCTTCCTTCCTTCCTTCCTTCCTTCCTTCCTTCCTTCCTTCCTTCCTTCCTTCCTTCCTTCCTTCCTTCCTTCCTTCCTTCCTTCCTTCCTTCCTTCCTTCCTTCCTTCCTTCCTCATTTTTCCCTTTCTTCCTCAACTTTATTTTCACCTTCCCTTGTCTTCTCTTGCCTTTCCTTCTTTTCTCTTCCTTTCTCTGTATTGAGACTTTGAGAAAGGAAAATCTCCCAACCCCCCTACATGTAATGATTAATTTTCTTCTGTTTTTCCTTGAGGAGCCCCCATTGTCATTTCTTAGCAGAAATGTTGGAAGCTCTGATATAAACAGGGTCAGGCAGCCTCAAAACATTTGTTCAATAAGCCTAACTATAGAAAATGACCTAGGGAGAAGAGGCCTCTCAAGTGCATATGCAGCATCAGTAGGGAGGGAATGCAGGCCCCACTGTCTGGGGTTTTCTCTTGTTCCTCAGAGCAAAGACTTGAGCTTCCTGGGAGAAACACACACACACACACACACAGAGACTGAATCCTCTATCATGTCCACCTCCCTTCCTCCCTCCCCCAAAGTTTCTGACCCTCAATTTACAGCACACATAATCAATTCAACTTGTTTCAATGAGGGCCATCCAACACCCATGCTTTGTCTTGTCTCCTGCCTCCCCTTTCTCCCCCATCCCCCCCTCCTGGCATGCCTGAGGAGGGAACAGAGCATGAGAAGGAAGCAAAGACCAGAGCCAGGCCCAGAGGCAAGGAGGTTGGAGCCTGAGCCGCAGAGGTGTTACCTGCAGATGGCAGACTGGCTGTATGCTGGGCCTTCTGTGGCACTTAAAGCCTGGCCAACTTGGGTCTGCGTCAGACCAAGAGACAGGCGCCGGATTTTAAAAGCTTTGGCAAATTCTCGGATTTCTTCCAGATTCACCCCATCCACCTCACCAGCTGCTGTCTGTGGATCTGTGGAGATGGTTTTTAAAATGGCATCAATACTGCAGAGCACATGGAGGCAATGTCTGCCCAGCTGGGCTTATAAGGGAATGAGGCTCCTTAATGGCAGGTCATTAGGGGGCTCTCCTTTTTGGGGTCCTGACTTGTGGTTCCCACCACCTTTCTAAACCACCCCATTTTCAAATTTAGTTCAGTTCTCTTTAGCTCACTACAATACCATTACATTTTATTAAATGCCTAATATGTGCCAGGCTCTCTGGGAGGCATCAGGTGCATAAAGACAAAAGCAGAAAAGTCCCTGCCCTTGAGTTTATGTTTTTGTGGCAAGAACATTTCACAGATAAGTCAATACAGAATTTCTGCAAAGTAAATCTCTACAAATGATTTTCTTTTGCAAAAGGAAAAGGGTCACTAGTATTAACACCTGAGGTAATCAGTAGCAAAGGCTGAACTAGAGAGAGAGTCCTAGAACTGAACCTCAAAGGGAGCTTTGAGTCCAAGAGGGGGTCATGTGGAAAAGAGAATCCAGAAGTATAGAAAAACAGAGGGATGAAGGAGAGAGAGAGAGAGAGAGAGAGAGAGAGAGAGAGAGAGAGAGAGAGAGAGAGAGAGAGAGAGAGAGAGAAAGAGAAAGAGAGACAGAGAGACAGAGAGAGAGAGAGAGGGAGGGAGAGAGGGAGAGAGAGAGGGAGAGAGGGAGAGAGAGAGACAGAGAGACAGAGAGAGACAGAGAGAGAGACAGAGAGACAGATCGAGACAGAGAGAGAGGAAGAGAGACAGACAAACAGACAGAGAGAGAGAGTATGTGAGAATGTTGTCTACATGGAATCTAGAAACCCCAAACTTGTGGCCTAGTGGGATCTGGAAACCCCAGGTTTTGACCTTGTCTCATGAGAGTCCCTCCCTGAAGGAAAGTCCTACTTCACTACCTCTTAGACTAACAATAGACTTTAAGATATTTAGTGATTCTTCTAGTCTCCAGAAGCCTCTCCCTGTATATCATACCCTCCTTCTGAGGATCAGACTTCAGCTTGGGAGACTAATGTGCCAAATCTTAAAGTCTATGTTGACAAGTCATGATGTCATGTGTAGACAAGAGCAAATCAGCCACTTTGGCCAGAAAAGAGAATTCTGAACAAGTCTTATGCTTAAGAAAGTTTCCATTTGAAGAAAGCCTCAAAATGCCTCTTTGCCGTTTCCCCACCCATTATTTCCAGCTCTGCCCTATGGGACCTGAAGAACAAGTCCATTCTCTCTTCCACATGACAGCCCTTCAAATACTGGAACAGAACTATCATGGTGCCCTGGAGTCTTTTCCACAGGCTAAACATCCCCAGGTCCTTTAACCCAGCTTTATATGGCATTGAACCAAATCCCTTCCCACCATCCAGTTTATTTCCTTGGGACATTCTCTAATATTTCATTGCCTTTCCTACCCTCTGGTGATCAGAACTAAATCCAATACTTCATGTGTGGTGTGATCAGGGTAGAAGGCAGGGAGGGGGACTCTCACAGCTTTATTCCTTGGCTGATAAAATTCTCTTTTTGCAGTCGAATATTACTTTGGCTTTTAGGGTTGCCTTATCCAACTATTACTTACATATTGAGCTTGCAATCTATTAAAGCCCCTCAATCTTTTTTAAAAAAACCCTTATCTTCTGTCTTTGAATTCATACCAAGTATCAGTTCCAAGGCAGAAGAATGGCAAAGGCTAGGCAATTGGGGTTAAGTGACTTGCCCAGGGTCACACAGCTAGAACATGTCTGAAGGAGATTTGAATCTCATCTCTAGGTCTGACTATACACTGAGACAGCTAGCTGCCCCTCTTTTTAAAAAATTGCTATTTAGACATGTATCTTCTATCTGATAAAACAGGCTTTTTGAATCTCAGGCTAAAGCTTGAATTTTATCTCTATTATATTTCATCTTAATAAAACATAGTTTCAGAGAGTTGATCCCTGCTCTCTTCCCAAGGTACCAAGAGTATAAGAGATTTTCCTAGGGCCACACAAAGACAGAACTTGAATCCAGGTCTTCTTTTTTTCCTAAAGGTTCTCTCTGTTAAACCATATTGTGTCTCGCTGGAGGAATTTGTAGGGTGAAATGCTCTTGGATTTTGCTCTAAGGAAGGGATTTGAGAGATGATTTAGCATGCTGCCTTTGACCTACACAATGAAGAATGAGAGGGAAACAGCCCCAGAGATGAAATGATTCACAAAGTCATCCAGTGAGGCTGGGAATCCTATTTCCTGGCCCAGGGCTTGGTCTATCTCACTATACTGTCTCTACCCCTCATTCTGAGCTTTTGACAGGTCTTGGGCAATATTTTCCCAGTGAGGATACAGCTCTACTTACATTACTAGATAATATTTCTGCAATGGTTGATGGTTTCCAAAGTATTTTAGATTATTATAATATAATTTGATTTTCACAACATTCAATTAAACAATTAACAAGCACTTAAGTAACTCCTGTGAGCCAGACTTGTGCTAAGTGCTGGACATACAAAGATAAAAAATGAAACATATGTTAATGAAGCGTCAGCTGAGGATGAAGCTCTGGCAGTCACAGAAAATACATTAGTGAGAAGGTACTTGGGCGATGCCTTGAAGGAAAGGAGGAATAAGGCTCGAGTATCTACCAGCAACAACAGATGGCCAGTGCATTCGAATGGAGACAGGAGATGGCATGCACGAGGAACAGAGCAAAGGGTGCTTTGTCTCACTTTATATGCAAGGAAACAGCTACTTGGAATGGTTAAGAGAAATGCGCAGGGTCACACAAGGCACTCTTCTCATAGAAGAGTTGGCTTTTGTTGTTCTTGGAAGGAGTAAGGAGGAACACATGAGTTACTCAAATGTAAAAAGAAATAAGTATTTGAAGTCCTTTGATTCAATTCTTCAGTATTAAACAGGTAGTTCCTTTGCAGAATGTCAAGGCTTTTCTCATGCACTTAGCCCAACAAGGCAGCTGGGATTTACCACTTTGGCTGTCATCTCATTATGATGTCCAATTTAATGTTCACAGGAGATACTTACCCAGAGAGATCATGCTTATAAACCTGTAAGAAGTCTTTTATGTCTTTCCATCAGAGCCCTTTATTGACAAAAGGTGCCTTGGTCCTTCGAGGGACACATAATCCAAAGCCCTTGGCCCAAGAAGGCAAGGTTGGTGCTGGATAGTTTTGGACAGCTCATTCTTCTCAAGGGAGACAATGTAGCTACTGGTAAGGGAAGCTTCTTCCCCTCAACTCCTTATCCTTGTATAAAGAAGGCAGGAACCCAAATGTAGGCAGCAGAAGATGGGATGGTGAAGGTTTCCAAAGAATCCCCAAATTCCTTGGAGGAAAGCCATACTCTCAGAAAGCCTTGGCTATTGTATGTCAACTCTGTAGCATCCCAAGCATATTCACATCTATGAAATATGAGTAGCCATACAGTCATTTATATTTCATAGATGTGAATATGCTTGGGATGCTACAAACTCAGTGGGTCCGGAAACTCCTTTGGGGAGAAATTTCTTAGCACAATCACCCATCAATTTCTACAAACTCAAGTGGCCACCCAAGGACTGGGGCTATTTTGCTAGATTCCAATCCCCAAGGACACCAATCCTTTCACAGAAAGCTCTATACACGGACAAGGGCATAGAATTGTCCAAGTGTCTGGTCACCTGAATTGCAAAATAGAACCTCTCAAATGAACACTGTAGATGTTATTATCCCTATTTTGCAGATGACAAAAAATGGGTTAAGAGAGGTCAAGTGACTTGATCAGGGTCATACAGCTAGTAAATGTCTGACTCCAAGCCCTGATGCCATTGCACCACTTATTTGCAGATAAGGAAACTGAGGCTCAGGGAGGGGGAAATGCCATCCACAGTTACATAGCTAAGAGCATTCATCTGAATGACTTGGGGAAGGTTGTGGTTGACCTGAAAAGTAAGTAGGGTCACAAGATACAGGGACTGAAAGGACAGGGACTGCGTAGTTCCAGCCTTTTGCTTTATAGATGAGGAAACTGAGGCTCCCAAATACTAGTTGATTTAAAAAATGAAACAATTTAATTAATGTGGGGGGCTTCTGGTAAGGAATTTACTCTGTCAATGCAGGTCTGCATTTTCTCTGCAGATTATAGCCTTAGAGAGTTGCTTGAAGGCAATAAGAAGTTAAATAATTTGCTCAGAGTCAGACAGCCAGTAGATAGCAGCAGCATTAGTCCATTTACCCAGAGCCTTACAAGTATAATTGTGGAGTATCTAAAAATAATATTGGATTTGGAATTGGACCTCAATTTGAATTCTGACTTTGCGACTTAGTATCTTTGGAAAGTCTACGGACCTCACTTTCCCAATTTATAAAGGGAAGAGATTGAGCCAGATGATCTTTTCTAGGGTTAAATGTTACTTTGACTCCTCAGGGCACTATGATGGACAATGTTGGATCCATTCAGTAGGTCAGTCAAACACTCACCTATGCTGTCACGCCCAGCACCCAACATCAGAAGAGATCGTTCAGGGTCCATGGCAACTGCTATGACTTGCCTCTTTGTCTCTGCACTGTGTGTGTGTGTGTGTGTGTGTGTGTGTGTGTGTGTGTGTGGTCATCATTTCTCATAATCTAGGCTTGGTGAAGATTGAAATCCAACCCCCTCTTTTACTGTCCCTGCTCCATTTCACTTGAGATCATTGAGAAAGGCCTGGCTATACCCAGTTCTTTCCCAATGACTTCAGGAAGGAATACAAATGTTCCTAGCGCCTAGCCCATGGGACAGATCTTCCTTGGGGCAAGCTCCGGGCCTTCTTCTTTTAGCAGAGCAAGTCACATCCCAGGAGCTGAGTTCCTCCTCCCAGTCACTCCCATGGGTGTTCACCCACTTTGGACAAAACATCCCTGAAGGCCAGTGGTCAGTCCCTGGGGCTGGCTCCGCGTGGCATAGCACTTCTCTTGCTCTTTCTTTTGAGGTGGTGGGGCTTCCCAGGTGACTGGATTTGGTGCTGATCTGTCTTCCTGGTGACTGCTTCTTTTTTTTTTTTTTGGTGTTTTTTAAATCCAGAATTTTTTAAAATATATTTTATTTGATCATTTCCAAGCATTATTCATTAAAGACATAGATCATTTTCTTTTCCTCCCCCCCCACCCCCCATAGCCGACGCGTAAGTCCACTGGGCATTAGATGTTTTCTTGATTTGAACCCATTGCTTTGTTGATAGTATTTGCATTAGAGTGTTCATTTAGAGTCTCCTCTGTCATGTCCCCTCAACCTCTGTATTCAGGCAGTTGCTTTTTCTCGGTGTTTCCCTGGTGAATGCTTCTTACTGATGCTGGAGGACCTGGAACTTGGTGTGGCTTCAGTCTGTTCATGCAATACCTTTCCTAGAGGGGAAAAGTCCTGGGATGGCAGCCTGACAATCTGAATCTTGCATTCATCAGGGAAGGAGGATTCATGGGTTTGGGTTACCGGCATGTCCCTTTCATCTTCCCAAACTCACACAATGAGATCCTGGTCAGGGATGTGCTCCCTCTTCAGCTCCTGACCTCCAAAGTCTAGAGCCACTTCAGAGTCTCCTTATGGGTCTTGGAAGGTCATAACTGTTCTCATGATGGCCTTTGGGTCCTATTTGACTTTCATTTTAAGATTTTTTTTTTGTGGGGAAAGAAGGAAGGAATTTTGGTTCAGAAAGCTAAACACAGGATGGATAGAGGATCCTAGCTTTTGGCACAGGAGAAAGAAAGGAAGGTATGGGAAGTCTTGAAGTGCTTGAAAATGAGGGCAAGGGGGCAAGTAGGTAGCTTAGGATAGAGAGCCACAGGAGGTCCTGGGTTCAAATCTGGATTTAGACTCTTCTTAGTTATGTGACCTTGGGCAAATACTTAACCCCAATTGTCTAGCTCTTGGAACTTACTTAGTATCAATTCTTTTTAAAAATTAAATTAATTTTATTATTTATAACATTTTAATAACAAATTTCCAAATCAGTTTTCTGAAGTTATATGATCCACTCTTCTTCTCTCCCCACTCCTGGAGCTGATAAGCAATTCAATCTGGTTTCTTAGTATTAATTCTAAGACAGGAAGTAAGAGTTAAAAAATGAGGACAAGCTTCCTACAGTATGTTTTGAATACTACAGGAGACTGTGGGATTATTTGTGGCAGCGAGCTTCAATTCAAATCCCATGAACAAATATCAAATAAATGTCTGCTAGCACAGTAAACTCTTGCCTTTAAAGAGCTTACCTCCTACTGGGGGTGACACAACATGTACATGAATAAGAATAGTATTAAAAAAGCCCTTACCTTCCATCCTAGAATCATTGCCAAGTATCATTTTCAAGGCAGAAAATTAGTAGGGGCTAGGCAATTGGGGTTAAGCGACTTGTCCAGTACCACACAATCTGAAGCTGGATTTGAATCCAGGACCTCTTGTCTCTAGGTGGTTCTCTATCCATTGAGCCACCTAGCTATCCTGAATAAGAACAGTATTAACATGTCAGATCTCTGTTCCAGGTTGAGGCCTTGGCCTCAAGCTTTGGTTCATCTCTCCCATAAAGCTTCTAAAGATGATCATGCCAACTAAACTGATTCTGAAAAAAGATGCTAAGATTAGGGAAGAACTGATACATCTGGCTGAGGTAGGGATTCAAGAAGAGAGAAGGATGGCTGGAGTAGAAGGAGCCTCTCCCCATGCCTAAATCTGTTTCTAACTCTATACCACCAATCCACCATTTCATAAGAAATGAACAGACATCCAGGGATTGATCAGAGTCCTCTGTTCTGTTGACTTGGCTAAAACAACTGGATTCAGGATTGGAGATACCAGTTAGCAACAGAGTGATGAGTGAGAAAAAGTGGCTGGAGGTGGAATCAGGCCCTGAGTTCTCAATGGGTGAGTGTTGATCCTGCAGGTGGACATGAGTTTAAAAACAGTTGAGGAATGCTTGTCAGTTCCCAGAATTGGCAGCTAACGGAGAGGTTTGAGCCCAAGGATTTATTCTGGAAAATTTTTGAGTTCAGGCTGTGTTTATAGACAAACTAGACTCCGGAGAAGTGAGATTCATAATCCATGTAAAAGATCTTTTAACATTTTGTTATTCTTTTTGCTTCTATGAATATGAGTAAAGGAGGTATGTAGTTAAATTTTGTGTGTGTGTTTTATAGCTTACATTATGCCATGTTCACATAATTAGAATCTATTTAAATGAGTTGGGCAAGTTTTCTTGTTGGTAAGATCTGGTTGAAGTTTAATTTGATAAATCCACTTAGATATAAACCAAGGAGATAAGCAATGAACATAGTAGGTGATCAACCAATCAACAAACATTTATTAAGCACCTACTATGTGCCAGGCACTGTGCCACGTGCTGGCAATGCAAAAAGAGGCAAAAATGTGGATGGTCACATACTCAAAATTGTCATTTCCTGAAGTCACTGTCATAATTAGGAACTAGCACTTGACTCTAACCCTCCTACCACTCTCCCCACATCCCTTAAGTCCCCTCCTTTTGAACAGAGTGGAGAGTTTATGTGGGACCAGAACTAAGACTTTTCCTGATTCTCATTGTGACCTCAGACATCCCTCTCCCCTGCCTCAGACCTTTCATAGGCTGTCATCCTTCACTTGACTTTACTTTCCTCCCTCTCCAATTTGTACCCAGCATTTAGTCATGCCAAGACCATACCATCATTTGTTTAAGAATCCCTTGACCCTTTGTTCAATTGCTGTCCATCTCTTGCTGAACCTTATCAATTACCCCCACCATCTGCCTCCTCTGCTTCTACTCACAATCCAGCCAAAGTCTCTTGCACATGTCACCCTACCTTTTATCTCCGTGTATTTGTAATGACTATCATAAATGCTTGGAAGGCACTCCATTTTTGCCCCTGCCTCCTAGAGTTCCTCTCATCTGTGGACACAGCTTAGGTACCATCTTTTTCATGAATACTTTCCTGATTCTTCCAACTTGTAGTGCCCTTCTTCCCAAATTACAATGTAGTTAACTTAACTAATTCTTACAAATGTATTTGCATTTATTCACATTCTATTTATGCTTTGTATACTTGAATATGGACTTGTTTTCTATTCCATTAGAAACTCCTTGAGAGAAGTAATTATTTCACTTTTTTTGTACTTGCATCTGCAAAGCCTAGCACAACGTCTGGTACATAGTAGGTGCTTAATAATCACTAATTGATTAATTGATAACAATTAGAGCTGTCCAAAAATAGAATGGTTTGCATTGGGAGAAAGTGAATTCTCCACTCATTGGATATCTCCAAGGCTGGATGGCCTTTTTACCTAGATGTTTCTAATATAGGATAATTCATGAGATACTTTCCAGCTCTATGATTTTGAGAAATCAAAGCCAACTGAAATTGGTTACAATCCTGTCTTGATCATTAAACACTGCTATCTGCATAACTAAAAATTAAGGAATTTAGTGCATAAATTCTTACTTTCTTGGTTTTATGACAGGCATACCATCAGTCTTCCTATTTGATGCCTCCCTTGGAGAGTCTCCAAACAAGGTTGTCTCTGTTGCTTCATATCTCAAGAAATATTTAATAAATCTGACCTGTCCATGATGGGTGACATCTTATTGGTTGCACTTTGCTCTAATAAATCTAATTTTTTTATAGTCAGCAAAAAAACATAAGAATGGAGGGATTGTGTATTCTTTGCATTTTACAGTCAATTGTGTGATAATGAGCATGAGTCTACTGTAGATGACTTTCTCTCTCTCTCTCTCTCTCTCTCTCTCTCTCTCTCTCTCTCTCTCTCTCTTTCTCCATATCTTTTGTCTTAGAATTGATATTGTTTTTTGGTTACAAGGCAGAAGAACAGTAAGGGGTAGGCAATGGGGGGTTAAGTGACTTGCCCAGGTCATACAGCTAGGAAGTATCTGAGATCAGATTGTGGATGACTTTCAAAAGCTCATCTGTTCCCTCCTAATGCCTTCATCAAGAATGCTTTCATTTTCATAGGATATTTTAAATAGGTGAGAAGGTTATCAAATTTTTCTAAGATGCCCTTTTTGGGTAGGCAGACCTTAGATTTACTACTGTGAAGGGGGAGATCCAATGGAGTCCAAGTCAAAAAGGAATTCCCTGAAAAAAGTGAGGTCTTCCAGATTCTCCCATTTGTCGATGAATTGACTTGGTGCTCATTGCACCAAGATTTGGAACATTTATGAGTTTCTAAGATAAGAACTATCATCATTTATAGAGAAGCAGAGAACTGACCTTAGATTCAGGAAGACCTGATTTGAAGTCAAGAACACCTTGGTTCAAGCTTCACTTCTAACAAATATTGACTATATTACCCAAAGAAAGTCACTTCATAGTTCAATGGCTCTAACTCTTCATATTGGTAAAAAACAAGTGAATTTCATCTTTTTATATGTGTCCCATTTTTCTAGTCCAATGAGTGAATAGTTATACTAAATCCTTTTGGGTGATCACTGGATGTAGGATTTCATCAATGGAGACAATTTGCAGTGAGGGACTGTATCTTTTTAAAGACATCATCTCTTTGAAACTTTGTTATCTCAGTAAGCCACTAGAGCCATCTTTACATATTTGTCTAAATCATTGATGTAAATGAGAACTAGCCCCGAACCAAGAACCCAGATTCTCAGAATTTTTGAGTTGGAAGGGACTGCAGGAACATCTGGACTAACCCATACTTGGAAGGAATTCACACTATAACATCTAAAGATGGTTGTCTGGTCTCTTTTTGAAGTCCTTCAAGAAAAGCAAGGGACTAGGACCTCTCTGAGCAGCCCAATCTATTTTTGGACAGCTTGGTTTTTAGCACCTTCTCTTGTCCTTAGTTTTGCTTTCAGGGGTCAAATATCACAAGGCCATTTCCTCTCCCCCATCATACATCTTCAGATACATATTATCCATAAGTCTTCTCCAGCTTAGACATCTCTATTTCTTTTAACAAAAGATCATGAAACATGAACTCAAAACCTTTCCTCATCCCAGCTGCCCTCCTCTGGACATTGTCTGATTTATTAATGTCCTTCTTAAACTGTGGGCAGACCCTTGGGGGACTCCATTTCCAACCCCCCCCCCAGATTCAGTTCCAAATCCTCCTCATTGTCCACTAGGATACCACAGGAGACTTTTTCAAGTGCCTAGCTGAAATTCTAGTATGTTGTGTTTGTAATCACTCCTCTGGTTAGTAGACTAACAAGCCTGTCAGAAAAGGAAATGCAATTAGTTTTGCATGGCTGATTTTTGATGAACCCATGCTGGCTCTGATTGATCAATGCTTACCTTTCCCAGTGTTGAGAGATCATTCTCTTAATGGCATATTCCTGAATTGTATTAGGAACTGAAGTCAGACTCATTCCATTACAGTTTGAAGAATCCATTTTCTTCCATTTTGAGGGACTGGACATTTGCTTTTGCTGGTCTTTCAGCATCTCTCAATGTGTTTCTCATTTTTCCAGACTCTGGTCTGGAATGAGGCAAATTACATTTCTAACCCAGTGAAGTTGGATCATTATACAGGGACGACTGACCTTACAAGGCAATTAATTAATTAATTAATTTTCCATCTTAGAATCAATACTATGTATTGGTTCCAAGAGAGAAGAGTGGTAAGGGCTAGGCAATGGAGGTTAAGTGACTCACCTAAGGCCACACAGCTATGAACCTAGGACCTCCCATCTCTAGGCCTGACTCTCAATCCTCTGAGCCACCCAGATTCTCACCTCACAAGGCAATTTAGAGCAAAGTATCTCCTAAATATTAATATCAAACCTAGATGTGAGTTAGTTTTATTTCTTTTTGACAAAACCAGTGAATTTCAGGGCTGTGGAAGTCCTTAGTTTGACCTATAGCAGAACAAACCCCAGACAAGTAGTTATCAACTTTCCTCTTAAAGATCTCTAGTGATGAACAACTGATTCCCCAAAGAGTCTACTTCAAAATCTGAACAGCATTCATTGTTAAGATTTCTCCTTATGCTGATTATCTCTGCCTTTGGTTCACTTTTTCTCATTTGCTATCTAGGGTCAAGAAAGCAGCTATCATGCTGCCCACTGGGAAATCTATTTTCCAGGTCATTCATGCCCATTTTATTCAATGGATCCTCACATGGTAGGACTGCTGAGCCTTTTACTATCATAGTGATCCTCCCCTGGACTTTGTTCAGTTCAACTAAGTTCTTCTCTGGCTCCATCTAGAGAACTTCCAGGGGAGAGAGACCAGGATGGGGGAGCAGACTTGTTATTTCAAAGAAAAATGATAAAGTTCAGAATAAATACCCCCATAAAAATGAGAATACTTATTCTTCAAATGTTTTCCTTGGCCAATGTTCTCTTTGTGAACACTTGCACGGTAAAGATTCAATGAAAGTAAGTAATGGGCATTAAAAAGGGACATTACACTGACCCTCCCACTTTTGTGGACTTAATTTTGTGGCCTTTGTGTCAGGCCAGGCCCTATTTCTACAAATTGTAGGGGCTGCCTTCCTGGTGACTAACACACTGAGTTGTAGCCTGGAATCTTTGCATGGCTGTACATGGATTTTCTGTTTCACTTCAATTCATTAGGTTTCTAACATACATGTGAGTGGCACTGTGCTCTAGGAGGTGGTCCTTTAAGCACAAATACCCACCCACCCACTAGCACACAAATGGACTCTCTTTTATTTCCTCAGACACCTACAAACAGAACAGCAGGGGACTTCAGACACACCGAGTAGAGACTTGGCCCCCCAAGTGGCTGCCTCTTGTTTGCTGATTTCCAGACCTGAGATGCTGAGCACGTGGCCCCACACAATAATCAGATGGCTTCCTTCCAGGATGGCAGGACTGGTGGCTCAGTGGCATCCTCTCCCCTTCCTCTCCACCTGTCTTGTACATCAAATTGGCACTGCCATTTTGGGAAAGGATATCAATCAACTTGCCTGTGGCTCCATTTCCCATTTCTGTAACTCCCAAAATAATCTTTCCTGGCCATCACTTCCCACGTATGCTTTCTACTTCTACTGGAATGGGATTGCCTTGCTTGTTGGTGTTTGTGTCCACAGGGCTTGGCACATAGTAAGTATTTAATAAATGTCCTTTCATTCATTCAAGGTTAGAACTTGACTTTCCAAGGGCAGACTGATGGAGCCAGGCTGGACTTCATAGTGGGGATTTCTGTTACAATGTAGCCCTGGGAGGGCACCCCCATCTTCTCTAGATCTGCTGTTTCAGGCAGCATGTCCAGGACACATTCATAAATTAATTGGGGGAATGCTTCATCATTGAAAGAGAGAAAGAGGAGAGAGAGTAAGAGAAAGACATTTAAACACACACACACAAAGAGAGAGAGAGAGAGAGAGAGAGAGAGAGAGAGAGAGAGAGAGAGAGAGAGAGAGAGAGAGAGAGAGAAAGAGAGAGAGAGAGAGAGAGAGAGAGACACAGATAGACAGACAGAAAGAGAGGGAGAGAGAGAGAGAAAGAGAGAGAGAGAGAGAGAGAGAGAGAGAGAGAGAGAGAGAGAGAGAGAGAGAGACAGATAGACAGACAGAAAGAGAGGGAGAGAGAGAGAGAGAGAGAGAGGTACAGCACTAAAAAGGCAAAAGACAAGAGACCGGACACATAGACAGGCAGGATACTTACTGCTGACTAACTGGCCAACACTCAAAGCTGAAGAGGAGGAGGATGAGGAGGAGGAAGAAGAAGCCTGTCGGACAGGACTTTGAGACATGGATGCTTGGCTGTGAGCCAGATGCAGAAGGCTGGCCTGGGAGGCAGCTTGACCCACTGGTGTCTGGGAGGGTTGGTGTAGCTACATGTTGAAAGGTTTAAAGAGAAAGAGAGAGAGGGAGACACACACACACACACAGATTTAGAGAAAAACATCATTTGAGCCCTTCAAGTGCTGACTGAATCCCTGTTAATCACAATGAAAGCTGTGAGGACGTAGCTGAGAAGGCTTTTTTTCTACCTTCCATATTTTGTAACATACCTGACAGTCATTTTATTAGTGATTGTGGAGGACGTTAAGGAATCCTCCATGTGGCTCAGCATCCTTCCAACCCACCATTTTGGGGTTTGAGTACTAATGTGTTACTGAAGGACTCCAGGTACCAATCTAGCGAGCATACCAGGACAGCCCTTGCCTTCAAGGAGCTTACATTTTCTCAGATGAAAATAACATGTACACAGATCAATCAATACAAATATCCACAAAAGTAAACACAAAGTAATTTCAGGTAGAGTGTGTGCAGGAAAGAACTAATTACGAGGGAAATTCCATTGGGCTGTCCAAATGATTTTCCTGAAGGCCCGGGCTGACCATGTCATTCTCCCATTTAAATAACTCCCCAGTAGTTCTCTATAAGCTTAATTCTGAATATTTGAAAGCACAATCCTATTGGTAGGAAGTCTAGAAATAAGCCAGTGTTTATGAACAAATTAGGTGGGATGACAAGCAAACACATTGACACCCAAATGAAAGAAGTTAATCTCTTATGCTCTTTGCCCAGGTAGCCAAGAGGAGAAATGAGAAAGTGAATCTCATGAAGTGATTTTTCTTCAGATTAAAGAAATTCATTTTATAACACACCAGAATGCCCTGTGCACTCTGGTACTTCTGAGGCTTGACTGGTCAGTCAGAACCCTCTGAGATAGCTTCAGGATACATACATCACATTTATCTGGACTATACCTCTGATTTCACTAATCTAAGAGAAGAAACTCACCATCAGTGTGGATGAGCAACTGCTTAATCGACTGTCTCAAAGATTTGTCTTGTGCAGTGGGAAGTTAAGTGACTTGCCTAAGGTCACACCACCAAAATATGTGAGAAGCAGATCATGAACCCAAGCCAGTTCTTTACTCTCAAACCTTGCTACCTCTATATGGCACATTTTAGCAGAAGAAAAATCCTGAGAAGGGAAGAGGGAGCAGAAAGAAAGAAGTGTTCTCTACCCTCCAAAGCAACACCTACTGGTTTTGTAACAGAAATGTCACAGAATCTCAGAACTGGAAAGGGCTGGAGATATAAACCTTCATTATACCCCACACTTCAAAATATCTTATCAGGGTCATCCAGCTTTCCTTTGAAGTGAGGACAAATCCTCAACCTCCAAAGTAATGTGACATACTTTTGGACAACTCTAATTGTAAAGAAACTTTCCCTTAGACATTAAATAGTAATTTGCCTCTGCCATACACACACCACAGCTCCATCCTCTGCTGCTCTGGAGAACAAGTTTGAGACTTCTTCATGATGGCATTCTTTCAGCTATCATAACTCTACCAAGCCTTCTTTTTTATAAGCTAACTATTCACAACACTATTCCCTTTTTCCTTTAATTCCCTGGTGGCATGATTTTAGGTCCTTCATTAGCCTGGTTACTCTGTCTGGGATGATGTGCAGCTTAGTAATGTTCTCCCAAGAATATGGTGCCTAGAACCTAATGTGACACACAGGATGTGCTTTCACTAAGGCAGGGTTCAGGGGCCACCATTGCCTTTCTTATTGCAGACACTGTACCCCTCTTAATACAGCATAATCTGGCATTAGCTTTTTTATCTGTCTTCTCATATGATTATTATTTTTTTAACCCTCACCTTCCATCTTAGAATCAATACTGTGTATTGGTTCTAAGGCAGAAGAGTAGTAAGGGCTAGGCAATTGGGATTAAGTGACTTGCCCAGGGTCACACAGCTAGGAAGTATCTGGGGCCACATTTCAACTCAGGACCTCTGGGCCTGACTGTCAATCCACTGATCTACCCAGCGGCCCCTTGTCTTCTCATATTATCGACTCATTTTGAGGTTGAATTCCATGAAAACTTTCCCCTTTAGATAAACTGCAATCAATAGTGGATTTCCTCTGTGGTATTTGTAAAGTTGATTTTTGAATCCAGGTATAAGGCATTAAATGTTGTTCAATTTTATCTTATTAGATGTGGGCCAGTGTTTTAGCTGGGGGAGATATTTTGGAATCCTCATGTCATACAACATGTGACTGCTCCCTCCCAGTTCTGTGCTATGTGTAAAATTGATAAGCACACCAGTTCTCTGGTTCTAAGGCACCTCTCCTGTTCCTCACAATCTTTCATAGGTAAATGACTGTTGCTCAGTAATCACACCCACTAGTTCCTTCAATATCTTAGGTTGAGCAATACCCAAGTCAGTAGGGGCTTGATGACTTGAATTCAATGAGGGCAATTAGAAGTTTGATTAACTTATTCTTTGTTTGTTTCGCTCCCATCTTATTCATCTTTATTTTGTCCAAGTATCATTGACCTTTGAATTCTTTCTCTTCATGTCCTCAGAATTTTTTTCTAAATGAACTTCCCATATAAACCTTCTGGCTCAACATTCCTCTTTGATTTTAGGTTTCATGATACTACCAAAACTTTTCTAAACCCTTTGAGATGTACTCTTGCCCAAATCTCAGTTGTATATCACATTATACCCAGTTTTCCTCCTTATTCTGGATCTCTTCCACTCAAGTTTCCCTTCATTTCTACACCAGGAACCATTAACTTTTGGTTGGTCAGCACCAAGCTCACAATAGCAGTTGATCCACCACTTTTGCAACCTTTTGAAAGATGAAATTGTCCTTAAAGCAAACCTGGGTGTTATCAGCTTTTCCATTGCTGGCAGCAAAAATTACAGTAGATCTAAGAACTGAAATCTCTTATCAGTATTACATCATGCTACTTTCCCCCACTTGTAATCTATTTCCCAACTTGTCCATGTTTTTAATTCTTATTTTCTCTTTCTCTTACCCTTGGGACTCATCTAAATGTTGTCCACAATGTTCAGCTTTTCTGATTCCTTTTTCCCAACAATTCCTATGCTTTCTAGTGTTTTCAATAGGAATGAGTGTTGTATTTTGTCAAAGGCTTTTTCTGCACCTATTGAGATAATCATGTGATTTTTGTTGGTTTGCTTGTTGATATGGTCAATTATGTAAATGGATTTCCTAATAGTAAACCATCTTTTCATTCCTGGTATAAATCTCACCTGATCATAATGAATGACTCTCATGATCACTTGCTGGAGTCTTTTTGCTAATATTCTATTTAAAATTGTTGCATCTATATTCGTTAAGGAGATTGGTCTATAGTTTTCTTTCTCTGTTTTTGACCTGCCTGGCTTTGGAATCAGTATCATATTTGTGTCATAAAAGGAATTTGGTAGAACTTCCTCTTTGCAAATTATGTCAAATAGTTTGTATAGTATTGGGATTAGTTGTTCTTTGAAAGTTTGATAGAATTCACTAATGAATCCATCTGGTCCTGGGGATTTTTTCTTAGGGAGTTCTTTGATGGCTTCTTCAATTTCTTTTTCTGATATGGGGTTATTTAAGTACTCTATTTGTTCTGTTAATCTAGGCAATTTATATTTTTGAAAATATTCATCCATATCACCTAGATTGCCATATTTATTGCCATATAATTGGGCAAAATAGTTTTTAATAATTGCTGTAATTTCCTCTTCATTGGAGGTGAGGTCTCCCTTTTCATCTTGGATACTGTTAATTTGGTTTTCTTTTTTTCTTTTATTAGATTGACCAGTACTTTGTCTATTTTATTTGTTTTTTCAAAGTATCAGCTTCTATTCTTATTTATTAATTCAATCGTTTTTTCATCTTAGATTTTATTAATTTCTCATTTAATTTTTAGGAACACCAATTTAGTTTTCATCTGGGGATTTTTAATTTGTTCCCTTTCAAGTTTTTTGATTTGCATGCCCAATTCTTTAATCTCAGTCCTCCTTAATTTGTTAATTTATGATTTTAAGGATATAAATTTCCCCCTGAGTACTGCTTTTGCTGCATCCCATAGATTTTGAAAGGATGTCTCATCATTATCATTTTCTTCAATGAAATTATTGATTGTTTCTATGATTTGTTCTTTAACTGGTTTTGGAGAATCATATTATTTAATTTCCAATTAATTTTTTATTTGCCTCTCCATATACCTTGCTAATTATTATTTTTATTGCATTATGATCTTAAACGATATTGGTCAATTCTTTTTGCTTGTATTAGGATTTCTAATTCACCTTCCTTGATAACCCATGCTTTAGGCATTGTTGTATAGATGTATAAGACTATGGGTTTTATTACTAGTTCCCTTCTTGGATTTTGCCATCTGTGATTTATTGGGAATAACTATTGCTGCTCTTTCTGTCTTGTGCCTACTTTCTATGGTGTCTAGATTGGTGAATATAAATAGGCTATTTCCTTCCTTTCTCTTTTTCAGTATTAAAGACCTTATGATCAGATTTGCAACTGTGGGCAAATATATTTTTACTAGGTCTCATTAGATGAACTCCATCCCTGGCTCCATGCCCATCATTCCTATATTTTCAGCTCTGATCTAGATATTCTTTACTATCCTCCTAAGGCTCAGAAGAGAGATTTTACTCTATCACCACTAACACCCTAACATGTTGGTTCAGGAAAAAAAATGAATTCAATGTGCTCTTATGTCTTACCATTCAAACTGTAATTCTAAAGTTCAGATAGAATCTGGAAAATGGCTATCACTATCCTTTCACTGTCAAGCTTTATATTATTATGTTAAAATATAATCATTGTTTGTCTCTTAGCTATTTGCTATTGTATGCAGACAACGAATTCTGAATGTTGTAGAGGCTAACATAGTTCCTGCCCTACTCTAGAGTATGGAATACCATGTGTGTGTTAAACATTTTTTAAAAGTAGATTATTTAGTAAAGCTCCATATTTATGTACAGTACTTAAAAATCTAAAAGAAGTAGAAACATCTCCCACTAATTCCATACTTCTATGACATGAAGAGGTGGTTTCTATGTCTTTATTTTAATGACTTATTAATATAGTACTTTACAAAGTGCCAGAGTTTACAAAGCAAAAATGGATGACCTTTTCTTCAGCTAAGAGCTGTGGAAGAGAAATGAAAAGAGAGAGAGGACTTGCATGACCTGGCTTGCAAGTCCTCTCTTTCTTCATTTCTCTTCCACAGAGCTTATTCTCCTGCTCTAATAAAATTATTTAGTTTTCGACACAATAGGCACTTCCTAATAAACACTGGGATAATTCCGTTTACAAAGTAGAGTCTCCTCAAGCAGCTAAGTAACATCTGTTGTCAGTAAGATATGATGATTTGTACTGTTGTAGTTTACTGATCATTAAAGGGAAATATAAATATCTATTTTAATGCTCATAAGACAGTATCAATATTGTCTGTTGCAATTGGACGTAGCCATCACTAATTATCCTTGAGAACTAAGAAGGGGGTGAAGATTTTCTAAAAATATGGAAAAGTACAGAGAACACTTCATATCTTTAAAAAATAATCTTTGCCCTTTGATCCGGCAATACCACTACTAGGTTTGTATCCCAAAGAGATAAAAAATAATCTGTAATTCTTGGGATTTTAAAGCAGAGCACACAACCTGTCCATGCCTGTATAATCTATGCTAATCATTTCTTTTCTCATGTTCTTCTCCAAGCTTCTTGGAAGGGGACCACCCAGTATGGTGCAAACCTTCCTTTGGATATCTTAACATTACCTGTGTTCTAAAGGAACATCCAGGCTCCCATCCTGTGGTCTTGCTATATGACTAAACCAACTCTTTTTCTCATCTCATCTCATCTTCCTCTCCTTCTCCCTTTCCTTCTCTATCTCTCCTTTTCCTCCTCCTCCCACCCCTCTCTCCCACTCTCTCTCTGTCCCTCCCTCCCTCCCTCTCTTGTCTGTCTGTCTCTTTTTTCAATCATAACCTTTTGTCTTGGAATCGATACTGAATGATAAGGCCTACCAATTGGGGTTAAATGACTTGTCCAGGGTCACATAGATATGAAATGTCTAAAGCCAGATTTGGACACCATAACCTCCTGTTTCCACTCCCAGCTCTCGAGCTCTGGAGTCATCTTGCTTCCCCTGTTTCATATCTCTTTGATGATATTTTTATGATGGTTCATGAACGCGATTCATTATTGCTTCTGTGTTCTAGCCTCTTAATGCATATGATACAGGTCTGAGAGAGAGAGAGGCTATTGTTATTCATCCTTCAGTTTCAGAGAGGACCAATGACACCATGGGGTGTTGACTTGCTCATGAATTGGATTTAGATGAGGCAGATTTGCACAAAGTCAGAAGCCTCAATCTCTTCCAGAGTCATTGAAATCCAGTGGCAATACAAAAGACAGGATGTCTAGTGATGGCCTGGGATGCAATGGATGATGGTGGCAAATTTAGTGTCTGACCAAGCTCTTAGCATTCCACAGCACCTGCCTCAACTGCCTTCATGGTCATTGGAACAAGTTGTTCTCATTAACCCTTTCCACCAAGGGAAAGTCTTCACATTCTTGGGGGAGATATCCCCTTAACTCACTGACAGGTTGAAGGAGAGGCATGGTGTCACTGCAGGATTTTCCTAAGCACAATACAGTCCTTTTACTTCTACCTATCCAGTTTCAGAATCAGTGAATTTCCTCTCTGTAGTGTCTATCCAAAATATCTGTACCCAAGGACTAGAGCGATGCATTAATCACCCAGGTGCATATTATAGTCTGGACAATAGACATCCCTTAACCATATGAATTTTGCTATGTGTCTAGTTAAGTTGAACTCTAGTGATTTTGGGCCCCTTTTAGAAGGTTTTGCAATATAAGACAATGTAATTCTCACAGCACCATCCACTAACAGGAACCTCTCTAGGACTTCACCATCTTTGGAACTCCCCCTTTCCTAACGGCACTAAGCAAATACCATGGCAGAATAAACATTTGGTGAATGTGCCTTCTGGCTTTATGTCTCATCATTGGATGGGAACAATCAGAGAATCATCAGGCAAAATCTCCTCATTGTGTAATTGTACCATACGAACAGGGGACATCTTGTTGAAAGGTGGCTTTTATAGTAACATTTTGCTTGACTGAATCATCTGCTTTTCTTTAATAGTGAACTAATCAGCACAGCGGGGGTCCATATATTCTGCACCTTTTAACAAGTATGACTGTAAACCTTTGGTCTATTAGAGAAACTTGGAAAAATCCTTACTAGTCTTCTCTCACATTCTTATCAAGTTTATCCTCAACATGTGTACAAATTATTCCCTCAAAGATCTTATGATGAGAAAGAAGGCACCCGGATCAGTAGTTATTCACATTCTCTTGATCTCTCATTGGGGATAGTATTTATGTTTATGAATATTTTCATTCAGTCAATATTTTCTCTTCTTTTTAGATACTTTGGGAATTGATCCTTCAATGCTATAAAAATGATGTGGCCTCTAGCATAGACCTTCTCTTTGTTTGGGTTGGTACAGCTATTCCTCCTCTCATTGTTTCCTTTGGAGTCATTTCTGCTTTACAATGTAGCAAACTGTCAATTGCTAGATAAAAATCCAAATATAGTTCTATTGGCATTTGGTGGAGAAAATTGTTAGAGAAATCTTTACAAATGTTATTCATTCATATGTTGTTTATTCATTTAGGCTTGATTGTTGTCTGCCTTCCAATTTTGCCCTCAAATACTCTTTGGATCATCTGGCTTAATTGAGTCTCTCACCAAGTCATCTATAAACTAATTTTCCCCTTTACTGTTTCTCATTATTTTATGAGTGATCCTCTCAATCGTCCTCAATCCTTCCCCTAAAAGTTTTTTTTTATATGGGTTTATATTCTAAATCAATGTTGTCCTTGGCTTTTATATCTCTTTGTTTGGCAAGGAGATCAACTGTTTGCTGAATGAAGGAGTTTCTAGGCTATTTTGACATCCTTGTTGTGGTGACTTCTTTACACTGGAGAAAATTTTGAAAGAGTAGGAAGTATAGGAAAAGGTGACTTTTCTACATTTGTTCCTTATTCATTTTGTATTTTTATCCACCAGTAGTTTCCCTGGGACATAGTAGGTGCTTAATAAATTCTTGGTGACTGACTCACTGAATTGTATTATTAAATCTGACTTTAGATGCTTTTTATTTTTTATTTTATTTTATTTGTTACAATACTCACTTTATTTCCCTCCCTCCCCTCTACCCACCCTTTTAGATGCTTTTTAAATCAATATTCAAAAATATTATTCCTTCTAATTGGGTATTGATTTTGATATTTATTTTAACAGACTTGTGATTTGACTGTACACAGACAGATGATTCAGAAATAACTCCTCATTGGAAACAAGTACTTAGGTGGCACAATGTATAGAGCTCTGGACCTAGAATCAGGAGTGCCTCAGAGTCTTGTCCCTGATACTTTCTAGCTATGTGACCCTAAGCAAATTGTATAATCTCTGTCTGCCTCATCTCTTTATCTGTAAAACTGGGATAGTAGCAACACCTACTTCCCAGAATTCTTATGAGGCTAAAATGAGATAATATCTACAAAACACTTTGCAAATCTTAAAGCCAGGATGGTGGCGGAAAATGGGTAAATGTTAAATAAGAAACTCTCTAAAAATTCATGATATACTTTTAAGTTTCAATTGCATCTTAACAATTTCTGCATTGCTTTCTTGAGTCTAGACCTATGTTGGTAAACCTATAGCATGTGTGTCAGAGGGGGCTGCTCCCCTCCCCATCTCCAGGCACTCCTGAGGACATTTCTCATATGACCCACCCCTTTGCCCAGCAGCCCAATGGGAGTGTTTTCTCCTTCCCCTGTCTGGGGTAAGGCAGGGGGGCTCAATGTGGTGTAAGGGTTGTAGTTTGGGCCCTTGGTCCCTAAAAGGTTCACCACCACTGGACTAGACAATCAAGAAAACAATAACTCAAGCTCTGATTTGTAGTGTTTGTCAATTTCTGCTGTGTAATTGCTCATGGTGAAAATTAAACAATTAGCCCTTGAGAGCCATGACAAGCTGATTCTAGCACATTCCTGCAAAAAATGCTATGTGACTATTAATGCTAATGACTATTATTGAAATAGTATTAATTTTATTTATGACATTATAAAGTAGTAAAGTCTAATGGCTCTTAATTCCACACATATATGTGTGTGGGGCTTCTGTACAGTTTGCAAGTATTTGAATAATTTCTTCATCCTGACATATTTTCCAACTTTTTTTGTTGCCCGATGCCTATTTTAGAATCAAGTTAGATAATATATCAAAGCACTTTGCAAACCTTAAAGCAATATGTATCAGATATTTGCTATTATTCTGTTCTTTTTTGGTGGTAATGATCACCAAATTATAATCAATGCTTTAAAATATTGCATCCAATATGTCATCCAGTATGAATTGCTGACATTGATTTTTTTTTAGGGGGGAGAGTGTCATAAATTCTTCATAGAATCTTTCACTGCTTCATTTTCTTCTGTTAACAGATGTTGGCACATAAGCTCAATTATCTTCAAGGTATTTCAAACCAGGAAAGATGACCAAGTGTCCCACCTCATGATGTTTCCTGTGCCTTTGGAGAGAGAGTGAAACCAACTCAGCTGCTCCTTTCTTTGTCTCCCTAAGGAGGGTCTATGAGCTATCCTTTCATGGAACTGCTGCTGCCTTTTGTTTTCCGCCTTCATTTATCATGAAGGTAGCAATGCTGAGATGTTTCAGTGCGCCCAGCTCTTTGTCCACTCATTGGCCACTTGTCAAGAATTTCACGTCCACTTCTGGAATTGAAGTCAATTCAATCTTGCCATTGCTCCTGGGAAGGATCCGCCAATCAACTCCAGTGTGGCTCCACTAACCATCCCTGCGGCTCCCCAAAACAAAACCCCTTCTCTGGCCACCAGTCCCCAGCAGTAGGCACACTGGCTGGCATCGAGTGTTTATCAAATGCTCACTGACTGACTCTTCTGGATGTCATTTCCTCTTCCTATTAGAATGGAAGTTCTCTGAGGGTGAGAAGAGTCTCATGTTTGTTTTTTTCACCTCTTGTGCCTAGCACAACTTCTGCCCTTTCCATAGATCCTGGAAAAAGATAGAGGTTCTATTTCTTTTTTTCAATGGCTGCATTATATAATGCTTTGCAGTTTACAAAGCAAAAAGGGCCCATAGTAATAATAATAGCTAACATTTATACAGCACTTTAATGTTTGCCAAGAGATTTACAAATGTTATCTCATTTTATCCTCATAACAAGCCTTGCAGTCAGTGTTATTATTATTCCCATTTTTCTTGTTTAGATGTTTCAGTCCTATCTGACTCCTTGTAACCCCATTTGGGGTTTTCTTGGCAAAGATGACGGAGTCATTTGCCATTTCCTTTTTCAGCTCATTTCACACATGAGAAAACTGAATCACAGAAGTGACTTGCTCAGGGTCACACAGCTAGTAAGTGTCTAAGGCCAGATTTGAATTTAGGAAGATGAGTCTTCCTGGCTCTAGGCCTGACACTGTACCCACTGCACCATCTAGCTGCCCAATTACATTTTATAGATGAGTAAACAGGCTGCCAGAGGTTAAGTGACTTGCCCAAAGTCACATAGCCAGTAAGTATCTGAGGCTGGTTTTGAACTGTGGTCTTCTTGACTCTGGTCAGGTTCTCTTCATTGCCCCAGTGAGTGCCTAGTGAGTGCTTTTCATTCATGCATTCATCTTTCACTCCATCTTTATAGGAAATCTTATAACGGTGATTCTCTGATTCTCTGCATAGCCTGCCCTGTTCTACCACTCTGCCCTCATGGCCAGAAGCAGACGATCTCAAGGAGTCACGACTCACTTAAAATTTGGCTTTATTTCACTATTTTCTATGTTAAACACAACTTGCGATTAAATAGCATGTCCGAGAGTGAGAGATTTCTTTTTCCAACAATATTATTGATTGAGATTGCAGTGCTGCCTTGGGCAATATCAGATAAAATTACAGAGGATTATTGGTCCTTTTCCTGGCTTAACGGCAGCAGCTCAAATTTCTACAGGGCTTGAAAGTTTGTCCAGCACTTTACATATATTTATCTCATTTGATCTCTAGTTGATGCTACATTATCGGTGTGGCAGCTCCCACCTTTCACCCTTCTTCTGCTTTCCCTCCAGATGTCCTCTGGGAACTGATCTCCCTTCTTTCAGTTTCATCTCTATCTGACTGCATGCATTCTACATTGCAGCCAGGCTGGGTGGCCAGTTCTTCCCTGGGCTTGGCATGGCCTCCTTCACCTTCCTGCACAGAAGCTCCCTACCCTGCTGGGAGCCCCCCCCCCCCCCATCTCCACCTTTCAGCATCCTCATCTTTTTTCTCTAAGACTCAGCTGGGTGCTGCCTCATCCATGAGTCCTGAGCCCCCTCCTCCCAGCAACGAGTGCTCTCTTTCTCTTAGTTTCTTTGCATCGGCTCTTCTGCGTTTTGGGGGTGATTGGACGAAAGGGAAAGGGCCAGTCATTGGACAGTTGAGTCCTTCCACCCTTTCATTGATGGCACTGAAAATAAAGGGCCCGCAATAGACCGCCATGTTCCGCCAGTGTAACAAATGCTGTCAGATGCTGCGATGCCTGGTGATCCCTTTAAAAATGGGAACGTTTGCATCGATGGCATCGAGAAGGCTCCACCTCTGGAACCTTTTGCATTCTTAAGCCTGCCAAGTCTAGAACAAGTCACCGGGACGAGAGGTGCAGACCACTCAGATGCAGAGCAGCGCTGTGGAGCCCGGCTGATCTCTCCCTTCCTCGTCAAGGGTGGCGGCCAACAGCAGGTCTAGTTTAGGAGAGTTCAGGGAAGAGCTAGCCGTGGGGTCGACATGCATGTGTGCTCCCCAGACAGACAGAGACACAGAATGAGTCACTTGGGGAGGCAGCAGCCTCGGAGCGAACAAGGGTGCAGATGGTGGATTGGAGGCAGAAGTGGCCTCTCTAACGGGGGTGGGGGGTGGGGGGGTGGGGTGAGGTGGGGGGCTGAGCCAGCCGCAGAGGAGCACAGAGGGGAGCCTGAAGGACACCGGGGACATCAAGGCTCTGCTGGCCTGAGGAGGAAGTTGCTTTGGCTTCCCGTGTTCCCTTTGGGGGTGCCTCATCATCATGGCACTCTTGGTTCCGGCTCCTTTTCCTCATGGACTGGGGTGGGGAAATGCTTTGTGCCAATTCTTTGTCCTGTGAATGCCTTTGTTGGCTGACTGTTACGTAGAAGCCCTCCAGGAGGGGCTCCTAAGCTACTGTTTTAGGGGTGCAGCTGTCCAGGGTCCCAGCACCCCGGAGAAGCGTTTGCGTCTGGGACCCCCAACACTGACTACAAGCACAGCTCAGGGGAGTCTCGGGGACGCACTACCCAGTGTCTGTGTGGCTTCCCTCCAGTAGAAAGGGAGCAGCTCCTGCAGATCACGGCCATTTTCGCCTCCGGCGGCGCCCAGCACACCTTGTTACGACAGTGACTTGTACTCGCTTGGCCAGTCTGCTCTGAGATGCCCCGAATCTCCTCCAGGTAAGCCAACAAGGGTTTAAGAAGAACTGCTGCGGCTGTAAAGCAGCCACATCTGCACCAAACCTCTGCTAAGGAGCCTCTGAGCACCGTGAGCCCCTGGACGGCAGGCGCATCGTCTGGCCCAGACGGGGGATATTTGCTTCATGAATTCAGCAACGACTAACGCCTCAGCACTTATTAAGCTCTCACACAGACGGCCTGGGCTCAGTGCTTCCGGGATACAAAGAGAAAGTCAAACAAATTCCCGTCCAAGGAGCTCCATTCAGACAGGCTGAATTATGTATATGTGGGATACATAAACAAGGAAGGGAAGTTCAATCAATCAACGAGCTGATCAACCAGATATTTACTAAGCATCTACTCCTACATCCATAGGCTGTGCTAGGTTTGGGATACAGCCAGCCAGACTGAATAATTACACATATAGATGTACTTTAAGATTCCATAAGGGTCAGCTGAGTGGCTCAGTGGATACAGAGTCAGACCCAGAGACAGGAGGTCCTGGGTTCAAATCTAACCTCAGATACTTCTTACCTGTGTGACCCTGGGCAAGTCACTTAACCCCCATTGCCTAGCCTTTACCACTCTTCTGTCTTAGAATCAAAACATAGTATGGATTCTAAGATAGAAGATAAGGATTAAAAATAATGATTCCCCAAGTATTTTCTTTACAGTAACTCAGTGGCATAGGTGGTGATCTGAGCATTATCCCCGTTTTATAGATGAGAAAAATAGAGGTTCTGTGACCTGACCAGCATCACAAAGCTCTTAAGTGTCAGAGATGGAACTCATATACAAGCCTTCTGATTCCTAGCACAAGACTCTTTCTGCCACCCCAAGCTACCTTTCCATGGAAAGCAGTGGAAATAAATGAGCTCCTTTATTTCCTGGTGTTAACTTTTTAAAGTCTAGCTCAGATCTATTTGAAACGCCTTGAAACAGGTAGTAAAGTTAACAAGTCGAGGAAATCGGCAGGAGATGAGCAAGTCTGAAGCCAAGATATAAAGGCTGTGACTCAGAGGAGATCATGGGCCATAAAGTCTTCAGAGGCAGGAGGAGGCACAGAGCTCCAAACCACTGGTAGGCTGGGGGATATCAGTCTTCAAACTTTTTCTTTAAATATAACTCTTTACATGAAGAAATATGGGACAGACAGCCATGAAAGAAATAAGGATTTCTACTGTATGGCAGAAACGTTGGACAATTTATTTCTCTCTAAGATTTATGGCAAATGTTTGATTTCAAAGCAGGCTGCTTCCAACAATAAAATATTTCATAAAATATGAGAACAAAAACTTCTTTGGTTCACAGAGAGAGGAAACCACACATTTGGAGAATTAGGGGCAGGCTTGTGTGTGTGTATATATACATACATATATATGTATATACACATAGTGTATATACATATATATGTCATTCAGTTCCTCCTCCTTTTACTTTACTGTGGCTTGGAATAGTGACCTAAGGTCCTTCAATAGTTAGAGTAACTAGTAAAGGACCCAGGCTCTCTGATGCCCACCAAGAGCATTTGATGTGCCCCATACCTATGGAGAGATCAGATTTCAGAAAGTTATGAGGACAATTTGGAGGAATCTCATCACCTAAAATTTTACAGAAGTCAATCACAAGTGATGGAAGATGCTTAAGCACAAGATTCTGAATTCTGAAGAAAAATAAATAGTTCAAGTCAGGAAGACAAAGGGTATATATTGCATGGGGAAAGCACTGGATTTTGAGTTACAAAATGGAAGTTAGAATCTTGGATCTATTATCAACTTCTCTGGTCCTCAGTTTCCTCCCCTGTAAAATGAGGGGGTTGGACTTAAGGGCCTCTAAGGGTCCTTTCTGTTCTAGAGCAATGAACCTATTACTTATCCAAAGAGAAAACACTGATCAAAGTAGATTTTAAAAAGTCAGCAAGAGCATGGCTGAGAACAAAAGCTTTGAATGATCTAAGAATGTTGATGCTAAGGTCAACAAAATATTTATTTAAAATAAAAAATTTTAGAAATATTGGGAACAAATATAAGGAGTAAGAAGTGGATACACACTCTGTTTAAAGTAAGAAGGATGATGATAACGGGGGACAGAAAAGGCAGAAACTCTCCACTCTCACCTTGCTTTCATCTTCCTTGATCTTTGGACTGGAACATACATAACAAAATGCCTACTAATGCTTTAAAACTCAGTACTAGAAATATATGATGAGGGGATCTAGATGTCCTTAATGAGTTCATGTCATCATCCCTTACAAATTACAAAAGTGATTACTAAAATTTCATAGGAATACTTAGTCACTTTTATTGGTCTTTGAAAGACTATGGAGAACAGAGAACTGGAGGACTGGAGAAATGCCAATGCCCTCATTGCTTTTTAAATTGGAGGAGACTAGAACCTTGAATCATTGAACTTGTTATGAGAGATTATGTGTGGACACCTAGAAAAGGAGCAGAGCCTCATCAAGAACAGGTCATGCTTGTCCAATCTCATTTTCTTTTCAACCAGGTAACTAGACTAGTAGTTCAGGAGAATGCCATAGAGACAGGTAACTTAAATTTCAGCATAGTATGTGACAAAGTCTTTCAGCCCATCATTGTGGATAAGATGGAGAGATAAGTGTGAGCTAGTAGAGGTTGGTAGATTTGGAACTGATCTAATGTCTGGATTGAAAAAATCATCCTTAATAGCTCAAGGTTAACTTGGAGAGATGAATCTAATGAAGTTGTCTTTGGCCCTTTGCTATTGGTCATTGCCATAAATTATTTAGATAGACGTAAAGGTGGTACACTTATCCAATTTACAGTTGACACAAAGGTGGGAAGAATAGCTAACCCAGTGGATATTTGAATGTGGATTTCAGAGTATCTTGATGGACTAGACTGATAGATTAACTACAATAAGGGGAAATTTAAGAGAAATTAATGTAAAGGTTCAAAATCACCACCATAAATATAAGATAGAGGAGTCATAACTAGACAACAGTTGATCTGAGAAAGATTGTGAGATTTTAGTGGACTACACTATGAATTAAGAAATGATTAATAAGCCAGCCAAAAATGAATGTGCTTAGATGTCATTAAAGTAGTCATGGTCCAGAATAAAGGATAATCTACTTGTCTTCTCCTCTGGTAAGAATATCTCTGTGGCTTTGTCTTTAGTTCTTGGCCTCACATTTCAGGAAGGGCACTGACAAATTGGAAAGAATCTGGGTTGGGGAGTGTTACAGATGGTGAGTGGATTGCAGACTATGCTATGGGAAGATTGTTGGAAAGAACCACTTAGTCTGCAGAACAGAAGACTCATAAGGTCTGTCCTCAGTATTTGAAGGGCTGCGATGGAAGAGGGAATGGATTTGTTCTGTTTGGCCTCAGAAAGCAGAACTAGCAGTAATGGGTGAAGGCAGGAAGAGGCAGATTGAGGCTTTTGGGATAGGATGAAATTCAAAAATTAGAATTATCAGAAATGGGATAGATTGACTTGGGAGAAAGTGACATCTTTCTCATTCCTAAGGGACTGTATGACCCATTGATGGGGGATACCTTAGCAAGGATTCTCAGGCAGGTATGGGCTGGCTTAGAAGATGTTCTCCTTCCAACTCTATTTTTCTCTAATTCTCTAGAGGTCCCACCATTGTATTTTTTAAACCCTTTCCTTCCAACTTAGAATACTGTGTATTGGTTCCAAAGCAGGAGAATGACAAAGGCTAGGCAATGGGGTTTAAGTGACTTGTCCAGAATCTTACAGCTAAGAAGTGTCTGAGGTCATATTTGAACCCAGGACCTCCTGTCTTTAGGCCTGACTCTCAATCCATTGTACCACCTACCTGCCTCTGCCATTGTATTAAAAAAACCCATCTGATTGGTCTTAGCATGTTGGAAAGGCTTTGATCATAGGCATGGTTGAAAGAATTCATGTTCTTGGCATTGTGTGGTACAGCTTAGCTTTGTGGGATGGCCACTTAGTTCAAACTTAGCCATCAGGGAGTGATTTTTTTTGGTTGCAACAGCTAATGAAGACTTTCTGCTGAGGCATGAAAGAGTGATGATCTGCACTGGTGGAGGAAGTAGTTACACAGATGAACTCACATGGATTTTTTGGAGATGTTGCTATAACCTTCAGTCCTATGAAGAAATCTGAAAGTCATCATCCTACCTAACAGAAACAATCCATCAGCAAGCACTAATTAAGCACCTACTGTGTACCAGGCACTACACTAAGCATTGGGAACAAAAAATACATTCAAAATTGTTATGGCAATGAAACCATAGCAGCCAGAATCTGTGAATTATAGAAGCTGGGAAGCATAGGATGGAGCCAAGGACAGGACAAGGATGTAGGGCTTAGGTAGCAACCAGCTGATAGTGGTGATGATAATGAGATAATACTAGCTAATATATACAGAGCTTCCATAACTCTTCTAAGGTTTGCAAAGTAGTTCATACACGACCCTATAAGGTAGGTGCTATTATTGTGATCACTTATGGCTGACGAACCTGAAGCTGAGAAGGATGGAGTAAGTTGCCAAGGGTCAGTCATATAGGTAATAAGTGCCTGAGACAGGATTCAAACATAGATCTTCTTGACTTAAGTCCACTTTATCCACTATGCCAAGCTCGGGTTCAAGGATGGACTCCTTGACTATAAAAAACCTCCCCAGTAGATACTTGATCAAAGATTTTTCGCATACAATTCTCAAAGGAAGACCCTAAAATTATTAGGGAGAATATGAGTGATTGTTCCAAGTCACTAATAACAAGAAATTAAAATCAGTAAAAACTTGGCTTTAATCTCACATCTAACAAATGGGTAAAGACAATAAAGGAGGTGCTAATGAATACAATAGGGGGTGTAAAAGGATAGACAGACTAAGATCCTATTAGTGGGCATCTGACTTGATCCAATCATTCTGGAAAGCAATTTGAAATTATGCTGAGAAAGTAACTAAAATGAGCGACTTATATGCATTGACCCAGAGGTCCCCCTTGCTTCCAGGAGGTCAATGAAAAGAGAAAGGTTGCTTCTATACTAAACAATATTTTAGTTGTGTTTTTTGGGGGTAATAAAAATATAAAAACAAAGTATATGCCTAGTACTTAAGGAATGGCTAAATAAGTTGTGATACATGAATATAATATTGCAAGAAATGAAAGCTAAGACAACTACAGAGAAAAATGAAAAGATATATGAATTGATGTGAAGCAGAACTAGGAAAACAATATATACAATGCGTTCAACAATGTAAATGAAAACAATGATAACACAATTTAAATTGAATGCAGGAAAATAAGAATGAAGCTAGTCTCCAAAGAAGAGAAATGAGATATACCTCTCTCTTCTTTGCAGAAGTTGGGGATTATAGGAGCAGGACACCTCATTAATGATGGATTTAGTTGATAAGATGGCTCATTTTCCTGAACTGATTTAAAAAAATATTTTCATTCTTTATTTTAAAAAGTGATTCTTTAGGAAGGAGCAACCAGCCAATCTTGAATTAGGATGAGCTTTTCTCTCCCAGTCCTCACTCTCTCTCCCTTCCTTTGGAGATGACAGATAAGCAGTTGACCTTGATTTTCCTCCTACCCCTTTTGTAAAAGGGATAAAAAGAAAAAAAATCTTCCAAATTAAGTGTTGTGAAAAATCACTTTGATGATGCCAAATATCAGAGGGGCTCTCATTGGCCATCTAGTCCAACTTGAACTTGAATAAGAATCCCTTCTAATACTAGCTAAGCCAACAATTCTATAGTGTTTTAAATACATATCACTTAATAATTTCAGTGACTCTGTTGGGTTATTGCTATTATTTCTCCAATTTTACAGATGAGGATAACTGGGGCTAAGAGAGGTCAAAGGATTTACTTAGCATTACCTAGCTAAATCAGTGTCTGTGGCTGAATTTGAACACAGATCTTCTTGAATCCAAGTCCACTATGCTATCTAGTTGCCCACAATACACATGATAAGAGGCTATGTCATTTTTGCTTGAAGACCTTCTAAGATTGGGAGCCATTACTTTCCAAGGAAGCCCACTTTGTTTTTAGACCATTCTAATTGTCAGGAAGCTTTTATTGACATTGATCTTCTGTGATCATCCTCTAACCTCTACTTCATCTCCCATTGTTTCTTGTCTCCCAAGGCCAAGAACAAAACAAATTTATCTTTCATGTGATTACCCTACAGACACTTGAGGATATAAAGACTATGGTCCTTCCTTGACCATGGAGTCTTCTGTTCTTCAGACTAAATATCACCAGTTCCTTCAACTGATCCTAATATGACATAAACTCAAAGCACTCAGAACCTGGCTACCTTTCTTTGGACACTGTCAAGCTTCTACATGTCCTTTCTAAACTGTGACCCCCAGAATTGAATATAGGATTCAACATATGGTCTGACCATGGAGAGAAGGAAAGGTACCATTACTTCTTATTCTTGGATATTGAATCCATTAGGTCTAAGCCATTATCCCTATTGCTATCTTATAAAATTCATATTTCTAGCTCATAGAATCTTTCTGTCTCTCTTTCTTCTTTTTCTCCTTTCTTTCCCTCCCCACCTCTCTCCTTCCCTCAGTCTCTTGCCATCTTTCTCCTTCTGTCTATCTCTTTCTCACACATACCTTAACCATGTGAACACACACTTGTCTTCAACAAGAGGAGAAAATAAAGTGACTTGGTTTTTCAAATGATAGGCAGTGGGATTAATAAATGTTTTCTAATTTAAGAATGCCTTTAATTTCTGGAAAACCAAATAAAAGTAAAGGAAAGACAGCCCACATCAGTCCCAAGGTGTCTTTATATTCAGAAGGTGCAGAATCATTCACCATTTGATTAAAGGGTTATTTACCTGTTGGCCTGGTTTTATTGGGGAGAGAGTGATTCCCTGGGTGTTGATCACAGGCAGGATTTGATTCCCAATGACTGTGGCAATGATCTGACCCTGGGCATTCGTCAATAGCTGGGGGGTAATTGGCTGCACCTGGAGGCCCTGTGCTCCTCCGGCAGCTTGGCTGGATGGCACTGGATTAGGCATCAGTGGAATGGTTCCAATAATCTGCAAGGAACAAGAGAGGAAGGGTGAGAAGTACATATGATAGGTGGTCTCTGACTGTATCTTAAGATTATAACCACAGCATGAATACAACAAGGGTACACATTTCTTTGAGTTTAAGGTTTGCAAAGTCTTTCACATATATTATCCCATTTTATCCTCACAACAATTGTCATCTTCAATTTACATAGTAAGAAGCTGAGGCTCAGAGACATTGAGGATGTGGTAGATAGGAAAGATCACTGGTTTCTGGGTAAGGGGACTTTATAAAAGAATATAATAATAAAGAGGCTAATGGCAGCTAAGTGGCTCAGTGGATAGGCACCCAGGCCTAAAGGCAGAAGGTCGGCTCAAGTCTGGTCTCTTTTAGCTATGTGACCCTAGGTAAGTCACTTTAACCCAACTGCCCTTATCATTCTGCTTTGGAATTGATACTTGGTATTGATTCTAAGACAGAAGGCAGGACTTAAAAATAATATAGAAACTCTTTGTTTCCTCTCACTGACTTTCCCCAAATCTTTCATTCCAATCACTAGTCCAAACTCTGCATTGGATGTTCTTTTATGTGATGAAATCACAGGTCTTGAATGGACCAATAATTCATTTCCCCAAAGTCCCACAACAATATGGTATTCACACTGTTCCCTATCCATAAGATTTACCAACAGAATGAAATTTAAGTGACCTCCATATGGATATTGTGGAAAGGAAAAACTGAGAATCAAGCTTTTGTATTTCTGCCCACTGAGATTGAGCAGCAGTCGTTTGGAATATGAGTGACAGTTGGGGTGAGAGAAGAGGATTGTGGGAGAGACTGCTAAAAAGAAAGAATCTTTGCTCTCTGAACTCTGTTGAGTGATTTGCAAGGACCTTGAGCTCTAGATCCCAACCTGTGGAAAAGCCTTGCCTCCATTTCCCTTACCCAGAAGAAGAGAAGATTCCTGTATGTTTGAGAGTATCCATTAGAGGAAAAACCAAACAGCTGCTGCTGAAAGGGTCTGATCCCTTAAACTTCAAGGGGTCCCCCTGAAGATCCCTTCCATCCCTTGACCTTCCCAAGAAGGACACACCATTTGTTTTGTTAGGATAGACTGTGATTAGCTAAGAAGAAGATAGATAAGCTTCAGCTGAGCCATTTTGGCTCAGCTGAAGAAGAAGCAAGGATCTCTTATTCCCACATACCTATCCCCTTTTCTTTTATTACTAGAATTATTAAACTACTTTGAAAAATAGAACCCACAGTCAGATTCAAATTCATTGAAGTACAAAGAAAGAGGGTGGTGAGCTAGGCTAGCCATTAGCCTTGGCTAAATAACAAAAGCCAACAGTGACTGTCTGCCTGCCAGACAAGGGGAACTTCTGGGGTTTCAAATACCAGTCAAGCTAAGAAGAAGTAAAACTTTATTCCCCAGAGATCCAGTCATTGAGAACTTGACCTTGTCATCCTTAACCTAACATTTCCTAGGGTTACCTCTCTTGTAGGTTGAATATGAGGGAATTACAAAGATAGTGTCTCGGCCTAGATGGTACCTCTCCTCACCAGCCCTTCATAGTACACCTATCCCATCACCTCCTCCAGTCCTTCTTACAAACCCTTTCTTATCCCCTGCACCTCAATCCTTACAATATGGGACAATCATCAGTCACCATGATGACAGGTTGAACCAAGGAAGTCACAGGGATGGAGAATTCTGGAACACTAAGGAAATACAGGCTAATCCACAGACCTTGACTGTATTCATTGTTAATATCCAGCTGTCCCTAGCAGACCCTCTTTTGGCATTCCAGTAGCTGAGGCCATACAGACCTGTTTGATGGCCAGCAACAACTTCTGATAGGCTATTAAACTGTGCTTCTGAGAATGGGATTCCAGCTGTCAAATTGGCAACTCATTTTTTGCAAGGTTCTTCAGGATAAGAGATCCCAGCCAACACTACAAATGAGCTCCTTTTCCCTGTCTTTCAATCTATCGGCAAACATAATTCTCTCCCAAATATTTGTGTAACCTCAGCATTTTTTTTGTCTGGAGGCATTTGTTAACACCAGTAGCTGTCCTTCCATTCTTGATCAAAGGGCTTATGGAATTTGATCGTCCAAGGAGCTAGTGATGAGTAATACCATGTGAAGAGGAAAGGCCAATCACCCTTTCTCCTTTCTCTCAGATGCTGCCAAAGCCAGTCACTTACCTCACTTTATTCACTGAAGGCTTTGTCTTGGTATAATATGTTCAGCCTGAGCTCACTGTGTTCCCCTGGTTAATGTTAAATGCTACTCATTACTCTTGACAGCTTCAAGCATGATCCTGATGCCAGGGAGGGCAAGAGAATATTATTATTTCATGAACAAAGTATTTTCCTTGATGGGATTTTGAGGATCTGTTGGTGTTCTGCTATGTTTACTATGATGAACTAGATGGGAAGTGTGAACAGGATGTTAGGCTGGTGATGGTAGAACTGAGTTGTCATCAGAGTTTTGAAGCAAGGAAGGGATACAGTATGACAGGTTTGCTAAGCAAGCTTATTTACTATCTGTCCCCTGCATCATTCCTCATTCAACCCAACCCAACCCAATCCAATCCAGCACAACACAATGCAAACATTAAAGTCCTTTCTATTTCTGACATTCTGTAATCATATATATGGACAGACATACACACACATGAGAAGGAGCAAAGGAGTGCTAATACCACCATGATGAATTGTTGACTTTCCTGTTCTACTGGCAAGTAGGATGGAAGGCTCTTCCAATTGTCCATTACTGTACCAACAAAGAAATGGCTTGTGTAAATTGACTATTAAAAGGCTTCTCTAAAACCACTGAAAATATTAAAATTGGAGTGGAGCAGCTCCGTGGGTTTAAAAAAATCAGAGGAGTGGGAGGGGCCAAAGACAGAGACCCTGTAATTGTTAGAGAATTTCCAGGACAATCAGAGAAAAGGTCAGTGGAGTCGAGTGGGGTCACAATACCAAATACCACATGTTTAGAGATGGAAGGGACCTCAGAGTCCAATCTTCTCTCTTTAAAGAGGAGACTGAGGCCCAAAGTGGCCAAGTGACTTGCTTGAAGTCTCACATCTTAAATTTGACTCCAAATATAGTTTTGCCAAATGATGGGCATGATATAAATGATGTTAAAATGACTATAGGTCCCATGATTAACCAGTGATATTCTGGATACAATAAAAATATTCTGTTTCATAGCAAGTACTTTACCACTTCCTTCTTTCTTCAGGTGTACCCTAAATTCCAAGACATGTGAGGGTTATAGAATCATAGCTATTTGAGCTAGAGCTGAAAAATTATGACCCTCTGATCTTTTGACTCATGAATGATAACAACTTTGCAAAGATTTGTAAGAAGACATGGATCCTTTTTCTGTTGTCCAGTTACAGGTGAGAAGGTATGGTAGAGCAATGGACAAATAGAGAAATCTATGTTTGAGTATATCATAATGGCATGAGGCACGTTGAATAATGGTAATCTGAGAGATGTTGTGTGAAATTCATTAGCTTATATAAGGCTACCATGGGACCCCCAATTGTGTGGCCCATTAGCAGCATTCACTCTTAGGAATAATTTCACAGTTGAAGGAAACTGACAAGCTTTCCAGATAACAGTCAACACAATGGCCACAATGATCATCTGCACTGGACCCAAATTGATCTTCAGTTCATTGCTGATAGAAAGTCAGTAGGGATGACACTGTTCTGAGCAGATGTCAATAAAACCATAAAAGAGATGACTGTTATGTCCCTAGAATAAACTAAGCCAAACCCAGCACATTTTTGTGTGTGTGAGGAAATATAATGAAAAAAAGATGCATTGCAATCTATTTCTCCACTGTGGGAGATGCCATGTCTTGTTTTTTTGGGTTACCAGTCAAGGATTTTCAAAAGGCCTATGTTAAAAAGTTTAAAAAAAATTTCCTCAAAGGCAGCATCAGAAGGCACTGGGGCAAGACATTAAATTTGCACGAGATTTTATGCTAAGATTAAAGTTGAGCAAGTAGCCAGTTCAATGGCCTTCAATTTTTCATATGAGAAATTCTTTATTTAAAGGTTTTTAGTTCTATTTAGTTGGATTTAATATTTTGTCATCTGATGTAACTGGAAAATGAAACCTGAAAATATCAAGTTAATGGCCATCTTATAGGTTCCTTGTATGTAGTAGGTGCTTAATAGATGCTGAATTGAATTGCATAGCATAACAAAGTATACAGAATCCCATCCTCCTAGTCCCTTGGGCTCCCAACCTGAAAATCATCCCCAGTTTCTCACCATTTAATATGGTGCCAAGGACTGTTGACTTTACCTCTGCAACATCTCTCCAATATACCCCCTCCTCTCTTCAGATACTGCCCCAACTCTGGCACAGGCCCTCATCACTTCATGCTTGGACTGCTGTAATAGATACTGGGGAGTCTGCCTGCCTCAAGTCTCTCCCCACTAATCCACCTTCTGATTAGCCACAAAAGTGATTTTTGTGAAGTGAAGGACCAATTCAGTAGTCCATAAAAATTAACATACTTTTAGATTTTCCTTCCCTTTCAGGTGATATCCATCTCCCCCAGGCTCATCCACTTCCCTAGACTCAAAGCACCACCCTGAGGTTGGAATTATCTTTATCCGGAAAATAAGGTTAGAGATGCTAGACAGTCAACCCACTGACATTCTGATGAGTCTCAATTTCATCCAAGAGAACCACACAAGTATATAGCCATACTGTATAACCCTGAAGGCTTGGACTTCTCCTAGAGGGAAAACAAACTTGGATTTGTCTATCTCCTTTCCTTATTTTCCCAACCCAATTAGTCACTGTTGATTTGACAAATACATCTCTCCTCTTTGTTTCTCCTTTCTGCTCCAGAAGGCTAAAACACTTAACTCTGAATCCCGACATAGTGCCCTCTATAGTCCAGTTCCAGCTGATCTCTTAAATCTTTTTCTTCTCAGATTATTCCTTGTTTCAGTCAGACTGGACTTCCCACTCTTCCAATCTGATCCCGATTTCTCCTGCCTCCATGCATGTATGGAATTCAACCCACATTTGAACATATTACTTCACTGCATCTACCAGGTGCAACTCTGACTTGCCTTTAAAGGGGCAGATTAAAGGTTTCCTTGACCACAAGTTTCTCTGATTCTTTCAGCTGAAAGCGGCTCCTTCACATTCCTTACACTTACAGCACTTTGGAGCTCTCCTTAGTCCTGATCATAGTTTACTCAAATCTATTATACTACCTTGTGAGTATGTCTGTTGCGCTTCTTCCTTCCTATTTCCTTCATTAGGTCCTAACTTCTTTGGAGGTGGATACTGTATTGTCTTAAAGGGTATGACTAACATTTAGCACAGTGCCCCACATGCTGTCAATTTGGAATATCTTACTTTCATTCTTTGATGGACTCATGTTCTCCTTCTCCTTGATGAAGCATTCCTTCCAGTGGTGGTGATAAGCAGGTCATGTATTTTTAGATTGCATAACTATCTTCTCCTAAATCTTGGACACAGGATTCACTACTCATGGACCAGCATCCTTTCCCCAACTCTTTTGATTTGGTCTCGATGTAGGCTGATCACTGATCCTTCCAATACTTTGTAGATGATCTGTCTGCCTCTTCTCTGGTAGTATAATTTATGTTGGTTCCCCAGGATATTAGTCATCAGCAATATGTTTAGGCTGCTATCCCTTCCCCAATGCATCTCTCCATGGCTCTTCAGGTGACCTATAGCTTTAGTTCCTTGGAGACTTCAATTGCATGTCCTCTAGTCACAGGGAATCGTCAGCAAAATTTCACACTCATGCAAACTCATTGTTCAAGAGCTTCTAGGGGACATTTGGTATACTGGAAAATCTAAGCTTTGAATTAATTAGTGAGGGCACTCAATTAACCCTCTTCTCAGAGGTACAATTAACCCACAAGGAGATAGAAAGCCTGGGAGAAACAAGGTGCTAGCAAATGATATGAAACCAAGAAAAAATGAACTCCTAGGACACTGTACATACTGTTTAGTTATATTGACTGTTTTGTTACAGCAACGGTTCTACAACAAAGTACAAAGCTACAGACTTCATTGCATTTAAATTATGCTTTTAAGCTATAGTCTCTATTACATTGAAAACCTGTGAGTGTTCAGGCCTTAAATACTAATTTTAAACAGTGCAAATAAGAGGCAGAAGGAAAGACTAAAAAGGAAAAATGAATAGTGAGTTATTTTCCTAAATGTTATTCAAGAGACATGTATTGACATATGCTGAGCCAGGAGGCCCAGTGAATAGAGTGCCTACTCTGGACTCAAGAAGACCTTAGTTCAAATCCTGATCCAGACCTTTACTAGCTATTACACTCTGAGCAAGTCACTTCACTCTATTTGCTTCAGTTTCCTCATCTGTAAAATGGAGGTAATAATAGTTATTGTGGGATTGGCATCAAGATCAAATGAGGTAACATTTTGTAAAGCATTTTGAAAGCATTAGAGAGAAATATAAATACTATTATCATTATCATTATCTTTAAATATCTTTTGATTCCTTTGGTGGAATTAAGACCTCATAGGTTCATAGATTCAGAGCTGGATGAGATCTCAGAAGCTTTATAATCCCCTTCTTTTACAAATGGAGATAAAATGGGGTGGGAGGTCTGAGACTAGGGTCACAGAGCTTCCTGATACTAACTAGGTGCTGCTGAAGGACTGCACTTTCAGTATCTTCTGGATTTGACACCTTGGGCAAATTTCCATTTGCTTCACTCTAGTTATGATGGACTTCATTGACTAGGAACCATTCCCCAATGATTAAAAGATATGAAACGGAAAATTATTGTGAGAGCTCTTTGGAGGATGAACTCAAATGTGAAGCACAGGAAGAAAAGCCAGTTAGAATTAATACCAATAATATATTACTCCAGTTTTATCCCCATTATAATTTAAGATTTTGAATTATTTTATTTTATTTTGTAATTATGAAATAAGAGAATTTCTGTATTTCAATTGATAATTTCTATCTAATTATCATTTGTTCTCTAGTTAGGGTGTTTTTTAAAACTCTTACCTTCTGTCTTAGAATCAATAGTATTGGTTCCAAAGTGAAAGAGCACTAAGGGCTAAGCAATAGAGGTTAAGTGACTTGTTCAGGGTCACCCAGCTAAGAAGTGTGTCAGGTCAGATTTGAACCCAGGACCTCCTATCTCTAGGCCTGACTTTTTATCTGTTGAGCCACCTACCTGCCATCTTGGGTGTTTTTAAATGATTTCTCCTTATATTTGTGAAATAGGAAGATGTGTTTGGCTACTAGGAAGCAAAGCCAAATTTATATAAACAGAAAGACGGAAAAGAACTCAATAAATTTGTCCCCTGTCCTCTTCCAGTGCTTTGTCTCCTGTTCCTCTTTACTCTGAACTGTACTGTGAACACTTTCACCCCCTCCATAGCTGCCAACACTGTGGAATGGCTAATGTTCACTTCGATTTTTAACCCTTAGAAAGAGAGCCACAACTGGAGTGAAGCCATCATCTTTACAGAAAGACTCCTGAAACTTTGTAAGCCTTTACTTGGCGCGGTCCGAGGCTTTACGTTTTAATGCCAGTTAATAATACCCAGAATTTGGGGAGTATGTCTGCAGCTGCCTGTTGATGCCAGATTAAGGGAGTAAATCAGATTAAAGTTATTTATTGCTTGGGAGAGCACCTTCGGCACCACACTGCCCCCATCCCTGGAAGCTTGTCTCAATGAAGCCTCTGGACCCCTTATGAATTGTGCATTTCATAATCCTTCCCAAGAGAAAGAGAAACCAAGCAGCAGAGACTTCCAAATTTCCAAAGTCTTAATACCGAGGGGGACTTTGTCATGAAAATGGACAGCAGTTCTCCAAGAAAGCTTTACAGCGAGTGAGCGTTCAAGCCTTAAATCCAAATTCAAATGAGGGCAAAGGCACAAAAATGATAAAATGCATGCTCCCCCCCCCCAGACCTAACACAAAACCCAAGCCAGGCAGTGGGGAGGGGGAGAGGAAAGAATTAACGAGTCACCTGTTTATTGCCATCACTTTCCCAAGTCCAAGAGGATCAGAATGAATTTGATGAAGAGGAGATCCATTGTCTTGGCAAAATTAAATGTACTTTGCTACTTGCATACAATATTTATCAAGCTACTCCATCAGGGGAAAAGTTGCTCCACTCCCTCCATCATATATTACTTTTTCAATTTCCTGCCAGGACTCCTTTTTTTTTGATGTTCTTTAGGGTGAGACCACAGGATTTCTCATTTCTCACAACAAAGCCCATAACTCATTAGAATTATGCTGATGAGTTTTTCCCATAAAAACTTACACCACTATTTTCTCTAGATGAGCAATCTGCACTCTTATCCGTGACCATCAGAGAGGGTTTTTAATTTTTGAAAGATCAGAGTTAAGAAGGTGGGATGCAGTCTTCCAGTTCACCTGCACCCTCCGCTTTTCAGCTGCCATTTCCCCCTCCTTCGAGGTTCATCTGGTGGGATATTGAGGAATGATCTATTGGGGGAGAGTCAGTCCACATGCAATGCAGGGGTAGGAAAAAGAGACACTAAACAAGGGTTTCTGGACTCTCCAATTTGGACATCCAGACTTCACCCCTCCTCCCATCTCCCCAAGGATAAGCTTAGGCATTTTTCACCTTCAGAGCACTTTTAAAGGGCAGCCTCACTGAGGATAAATTCTTACTTTGGGGCCAGATGAAATCAGTCATTTCTTGCTTGAAAGAGATGGGTAAGCTGGTTTGGCTGAGGCTCAGGCTGGAGAACTGAGGAGCTATTTAGTCACTTGAACATTTAACTTAATCCACATCTGACCCTTTTCCAAGATTAAAAAAAGGCTTCTTAACTTCTCTAAAAAGGTGGGTGTGCCTTGTGGAAATCCTGATTTCGGTAGGAGAGAGAAGGCAGAGTTAGCAGAGGGTGAGAACTTGGCCATTGAATGTTGCCAAAACCTTGGGATTTCTTGCATGTAAGCCCTGGGCTGGGCTCTAGGAGGGATATATTTTCAGTGTTATTTTTTTTGGTTTTGCTCAGGCTCTATATTAGTAGAAAAAAGCATTTTAGTTTACTTTTTTATCTTTATCAATGCTACTAACGTGAGACAATCTGTATGGAATGTTGTGCAAAGCTGAAAGTGTTAAATAGATATTTATTATTATTATTGTCATTTGGAAATGGATCTGTGATTTCACGAATGTGGTGAATTTCTGGTGCGAGAACTCTCTCCATGAATTGGGCTATAACTTCCCTTTAGAGATTCATGGAGCACTGAGTGTTTTAGTGACTTGCCCATGGTCCTGCAGCCAATATGGCTGGACTGCATCTAGATGTTCCCCACTCCAAGGCCAACCCTCTCTTCACTGTATTCTTCTCTTCCTTCTCATTATTCCTTGTCTGTGGCTAGAGAAAGGTAGAAGCACACCCAGGATGAAAAATGTTTTCTTTGTTTTAAATTTCAAAGGATGATTGAAATTTATGGCTTACTCTGGAAGTGGGGTGCCTATGCTGTGCCTTTCTTTGAACGCTGTCCCCCAAATCTAAATCTACCACCTCCATGCTTTTGCAGACCTAGGCTGTGCCCTCTTCCTGGTATACTCTCCCTACCCCATGTCACCTGAACCCCCTTTCATCTGAACGTCAGGGCATTTAACTCGGATCATGTCTCACCTGTCACAGGGAGGCTTTACTGATGCTCTAGTTGTGAGCTCTCCCCTTGTGACTTACATTGGACACGTATTGCATTTAGACCTCCCACATTCATTCTATTTTCCTCCAGGAAAACGGAAGCTACTTGAAGGCAGGGAGCATTTTATTTTTGTCTCTACTACTCCACTTCTTTGAACAATGCTTGGCACATAGTAGATGCTTGGTACTACCTGTTGTTGAATTAAATGGACATAATTCCCACGTGACCTTTCCAAACACATACTGGTAGGAGTGATAAAAATGATTTCTAATGTGGCTCTTTTTTTCCAAAAGAGGAAGCTAGGCTATGAAATAGATAGAATCCTAGGCTAGAATCAGGGAGAGAGCTGAGTTCCAATCTAGCCTCAGACCCTTATGGGTTGTGTATTCCTGGGCAAGTCACTTCACCTCTCTCTGCCTCAGTTTCCTAATCTAGAAAATGGGGATAATAATGATAGCACCTATCTCCCAGGGTCACCTTGAGGATAGAATGAGATAGTAATTGTAAAGTGCTTAGTATGATTGTTAGTTGCTTAGCCTGGCACATGCTAAGGGCTTTATAAATGTCAGCTAGTATGATCACAGTATTTTAATTCTTTTTAAAAGTAAAGATTGCTTTTTAAACCTAAAGTGACCCACCCATGGGATGTCTTCAATTTGAAAAAGTCCTATACATTAAGAGCTCGTGGGAGACCTCAGGGGGTGTGATGGAGCCCCCAATCCTACTTGAAGGAGTTTAGGAGAGACTCAGTTGGTAGCAAGTAAGGGGAGCTTTGTATTAAAAAAGGGGGGAGAAACCTAAGAAAGCAGGGATAAGAGGGGAAACCTTTGAACGTTTGAAGGCAAAGAGGAAGCCAGTGGAAATGGAGAGAAAATGTTACCAAAGAAAACAGAGGGGGTGAGGCTCTTCCCTAAAGTCATGAAAGCTTTTCTATATGAAATTAATTTAGCAGTAACTAAATTCTACATGAATTTAAAGTTACTCACTCCCCAACCCTGGGGCTCATTTTTTCCTCTTCTCAGCAACATGGAGGGGCTGGGGCTTGCCTGGACTAAGCACTTTCTCTTGGTGATCTGAAGGAGATTTGAAACATTTTTAGGTTTGTGAAGCAAAGACACTGCACACAGTAGGCAAGCATTTCTTAAATACATCATCTCCCACCTCTGAAACTTTGCTCTGGCTGCTCCCCAATGTGCAGAAGGCTTTACTACCTCACCTCTACTCCTTAGCTTCCTTGACTTCCTCCAAGACTCCTCTCTAATCTCCCTTCTGCTGTGGCCTTTCTGGGTGCCTCCCCTTCTGCAGTGACGCCTTCTCTTCTCTGCCCATCTCTTGTATTGCCATGCTATCTCTGTAAGCTCCAGGATGGCTGGTACTGGCTTTTAAAAAATCTTGCTTTGGATCCCTAAGACTTAACATAATGCCCTGCACATAGTAGGTGACTAATTAGTACTTGTTGCTGGAAGACCAAAGGGGTAGACTTCCTAACAGCTGATGAGGAGTTTAAGGCATGCATAGTTGATCCTTGTAGTGTGGTCAATGGTCTTTGCCCAGCCGATAGGAGTGGGATTGTTGATTTCTGCCGGGCAGCCACAGTGGACCTAAACTTCCCCCTCTGTTAGGAGGAGAGCATGGAAACGGAGGCAGGGCCAGCCTGGGGCCAAGTAAGGTGTGAGAATGGGATACCAGCCAGCCAGCTAGCTTTCAATCAGTTGGTGAGCACTAATTAAACACCTATCACATGATGGGCATGGTGGTAGGTTCTATGGGTTCAAAGACAAATAGAATGTATATATGTATGTATATATTCAAAGAAAGGAAGGTCATTTCCAGAGGGAGGCAGAAGTCCTGGGGGAATCTGGAAAGACTCCATGTCTGGGTTATACTTGAGCTCAGTGTCAACAGAGCTTTGCTGCCAGCTAGGTATGGAGGGGGTGAATGTCCCAGAAAGGATGTTGGCTCAGTGGGCCACTAGCTACTGTGGCAACACCCCCTGGGTTTAGTTCAGAGTTTAATGAAGAGAGAGAGAATCTGCTTTTCCATCTTCTTTTACTTTGATGTAGGCTGGGAGGAAATGGAATGGAACCTTGGCAATGCCGCTACTATCTTTGTGACATTGATAGGTCACTCCCTTCCTTCTGGGCCTCAGTCTCCTCATCTGTAAATTATTCAATATATAGGTCATAATTGCTGCTCATTCTCTCCACTGACCGTTTTGATGTAAAAATAACTGCTTCACTCTATGAATAGAAGTGAAGAGAATTGCGTGAAATGAATGAGCTCTTATGTCCTTTCAGGTTAAAGCTCAATGAGAAGTAATGTACATGTGATTATTCCCCTTTATGGATTAAGAAACTGAGGCATAGAGCAGTTTTATGACTCAGTGGCCTCTGAGGTTCCTTTAAGCTTGAGATCTAGGATGGATCTTATGAGTAGATGTTTTCTAAGGTCCCTTCTAGTTCTAAATCTAAGTCCTTCAGATCTCATCAATGTTGGCATTCAGTCCAATAATGGAGCTTGAATTTTACTCATGTCTTCCCCCACCCCCATGATCCTTGTCCAGGTTCCTCTTTAAACCTCTCACAGAGGGGCCGGCTCTCTCCACCAGTACACTGGAATCTTCCTCTAGAACTCATGCCATTGAGTGGATCCCTGTGTTCTTCTCTGCTCTCCATATGTGACTGAGCCACCTCCCCTTTCTAGCCCTCTCAGGCAATTCTTGACATGGTTTCTCTTATGCAGTTTATCCTGAATAACACATCACAACCTGCTCGCATCCTTTGCCCTTTGGGAGACCAAAGTATTCCATGACTCATGACCATACAGTATGACTTCATTTTTAATATCAATATTATTCCAGTGATGTTAGATCTCTATGGGTCATTTTCCCTAAAGTATTGCTTGAAGCAGGGTTTTGATGACACCCAAGAGGTTTAATGCCTTGCAAAATGGAGAGGTGATGCTTCTGCAGTCAGGGGATTTGTAGGTAGCTTTACAGAGTTGGCATATCAGAAAAATATATTTATTGACACCTCTGTGGTACCAGAGAAAAATGTAGTAAGCCAGCAGCCAGGAAGGCAATCTGGGCAGATGGAGGGGTGTTGGCCAAGTTGCTAGGCTTCCTTTACAATATAAGCTCTTTGTGGGTAGGGGCTACTTCACTATTTTAAAAATCTTAATGCCTATCACAGTCCCTGGTACATCTTAGTCATTTAATAAATCCTTGTCAAATGATTTTTTCCTTATCTGAAAATGAGATGATTAGTATGATATTCTATGTTTTCCCTCCAGTGGAAAGAGCTCTGGGCTCAGAGCCTACTTCTGGCTCTGGCACTAAGTGATTCTAGCCTGGGAAAGTCATGAAATTGCTCTCTGCCTCAGTCTCTTACTCTGAAAAAGGGGATAATCACATGTACATTACTTCCCATTGAGCTTTAACCTGAAGGAGCCTTGGACATGAGAGCTCATTCACTTTCATGCAATTCTTTCCACCCCTATTCATAGAGTGAAGCAGTTATTTTTACAACATCAAAATGGTCAGCAGAGAGAATGAGCAGCAATTATGACCTATACCCTGGAGACTGTGTCTAAGAGATAAGATTCATACAGGGCATGTAAAGCTCCATTTCTTTCCTTTATATTTGAGCTCACACCTGGGATTTCTCTTTTGTCTCCTAAGATGCCTCCCATTTCCCTCATTCTCTGTCCTTGTCTCTGTCCGTGTCTCTGTCTCTCTCCCTTTTCTTATTCCTGATTACTTCATATACTGACACTTCACGAGTTGTTTAGGTCATCAGGCATATAATGTAGGGAATGCTATAAAGAAAGTTTAATTGGTTGTTTTTTGTTGTGTTCTGTATTAACTTTTCCTCTAATCATAATGACAATTTACAGAAGGGTCTTAGAGATGACCAGAGGCATGGGATTAGGCACTCACCCAATATCCCTAGTGGCACTAGTCTCCACTTCTCAGGTGGATAAATTGAGGCATGAATAGTTTTTTGGGGGGGGGAGGCTTTATGATCACTCAGAAAATTCATCATGGAGATAAGAAAAGAATTCCTATTAACTTGGGATCCTGACCTTTGAACACTCTTGTTCAATACAAAGGACAGCTCCTTGAAGGATCATAGGTTGAGAGCTTCCAGGGACCTTGAAGACCATGCAGATCAATCCTTATTTTTTTGGATGAGGAAAGTGAAGCCAAGAGAAGTTGTGACTTGTACCAGGTTCCCTAGGTAGGCTGCATCAGAGATCATATTTAAACTCAGGTTCACTGACTCTATAGAGTCTGTGCTCTGTCATTGTACCAAGGAAAAGACTAGACTGACTCAGGGCTCAAGCTCTTTGGGGGTTGCCAGTTCTGTGTCTTAGGACTGGAGCAGAGCAATAAAAAACCCTTAGGACCCAATTTGGAAGTGCGTGTTAATTATCTCTGTAGTTGGTCTCTGACCTCAAAGCAGGAAGGACAGTGTCCAGATTCCTGCACAATAAAACATGGGAATGCTCTCCCTCCCTCACCTCCTTTATTTCCAACCATGGCTGGGTAAAAAGTCCATTTGGACAAGTGACTGGACAAAGAAACATAGACACAGCTATACTGCCTGCCTGGTCCTTTGTAGACCAGGAAAAACCCCCATGAGATCTTATTGTACACTGGCCTTTGTGTGTAGGAGGTGAGGGGGAGAGGGAGGGATAGGGAGAGAGGGAGACACAGAGAGACAGAGACAGAGACAAAGAGAGAGAAGAGAGAGGGAGAGTTTGTGTTGGGCAAGGCGAAGGCTGGATGAACATTCAGTGGCTGTTTTCAGTCATTTAAGAAGGCTTAGTCTTTCCCTTAATGGATTCTTGGATTTCAGAAGGGGGTTTCTGTTCCTCTTTCTTCATAAAGAGACAGAGAAGGGCTGGAGAGGGAGTGGGGGAAGGGCCCTTGGCAGTGTGGGGAAGGTCTGAGGCTGAATAATACACTTTTATAATGAGGGCTCCAGCAAGGGCTCTTGCTGATGGCTCTGACCAGCTCTGTGACCTGATTATGTCGCTGAGTGTCAGCAGCTGAGACACTACAAAGCAAACCATCCCAGCCAATCTATCTCCATTGTAATCACTCTCATTGCTGCTCCTGCCGAGAGCCTTGTTAGGAGCAGCCCAGCCATCAGGCGTCATTAGCACCATTTAATGTCAAGCAGCTCAGAAGGCAAACAGTGGCTCATCAGGATAATAAGGACCAAAGGAGGCGCTGCTGTTATCCGAGATGGGGGAGGGGAGGCTGCTCTCCTTATTTGGGTCTGACAGCTAATTAGAGGTTAAAAAGCTCCAAAGATGGGCATGACTGGATGAATGAATGACTAGGAAGCAAGACTTACATTTGTCCCCAGGTGGAGGGCTTCTGTGTTAGAGGTGGGGGGGGTTCTTTGGGGAGTCCAGGAAGACAAGCTGCTGTGGGGACTCCAAGCACCTGTGGAACTACCACCTTGCTTTTAAATTGAAGGAAGAAAATCATAATTGGAAACCACCTCCCAGAGACGCCCTGCCTGACTGCCACTATTAAGTTAATGGAAATTAATTTGGGTTCTTTGAGTCTTTTTTTTTTTCATACTCTGGAAATGAAAAAAAGGGACCAAGTTCCCTCAGGACATCAAAGAACCGAAAATTCAAGTGTGTTTGCAGTGGAAAATAATGCACATGATAGAAGTAGCCTAAACTGAATCCAGAACATATAAAATAAACACTAGCTAATTTGTTTAAGGAGGGAGGAAATTGGGAGCTACATTTAACCTAGATGCCAGCATTCATTGTCATTATTAGAATCTAAAAAGTAACCCAGATCGATTTGGACTGTGATGCTCTGGGTAATGCTGGCTTTTCTCTCCCTGGGCCTCAGTTTCCTCAGGTGTAACATGAGAGGGTTGTGTGGATGACTGCGGAGCTTCTCTCCCAGCTCCTGATTCAGGGTCCTACCAAACTTGGCAGACCTTGTTACATAAAACCTTTTGATGAGGACCGATTAGGCAACCAAACCTTCTAAACTGTCACCTAAACAGAATCAACTTTCCTTCCAAGCACACAGCTCAGCAAGAATGTGCATAACCCGGGTTATGGGTGAGGAAAAGGGTAACAGTTGGAGGGTGGCACAGGAATTCCCACAGACTCAGAAGAAGGTATAGGTAAGTAGCAGAGTGGGTAGAGCCACTCTGGGCTGGGAGTCAGGAAGACATGAGTTCAGATCCAACTTCAGACTTTACTCACTGTGGCAACCAAAGTAAGTGACAACTTCTGGTTCCTTCTATTTCCTCAACTGTAAAATGCAAATGACAATAGCACCTGCCTTCCAGGGTTGTTAAGTAGAGATCAAATGAAATAATATTGCTAAGGGGCTCAGCACACAGTAGGCACTTCATAAAGTACCTTATAAGCTTAATGAACGTCTCTCTCTTCTATGGATGAGAAAGCTGTGGGCTGTGACCTGCCCTGGTGCAGAGGCAGTCCGTGTGGATGGACTCCACTAGAGATTATGTACAAAACCTCCTGAGCTCCTGACAAAACAAGCTTCACTTCCCGTCCCCAGCAGCTCCCATGTCTTTTAACTGTGCTGCCTGAGACACTTGCTGATTTACTTTTTGCATGTTCTTTTGAATTGGCTTAGATGGATGCACGGAAGCTTTAAGGGAATTCTCCAAGGAAGGCAAACTCTTCCTGGCTTCCCTTGAGCAGCTGGCTCTCCTAACAATAGTAGCGAACCCAGATCCCCCTTTCTGTGTCTAAGATCTTAGTTTCTCAGTGTTGGCCTCGTGAACAAAAGGCATCAGAAAAAACCCAACAGGAAGGATGACTTCCTTTCTCTGAAGTGGGAGCTTAGAAGTCTGGGGACTTACTGGCTCTCTTAGCATCACGAGCACATATAACTGCAGCTTAGACATAAGCTGCTACCATAATAGGGCCTGCTAGGCCAGGGGAAGCATTTAACTGGGGTCTAGAAAGCCTTATTCTTTCCTTCCTGGGACCGTCTGTCAGCCCGTGCTGCTGCCTGAATGTAGCCTGTTCTTTGGAAAACTCCTGGTGCTCGAGCTCTGTCCTCTGGAGGTGATCAGTGCCTTGCTGATAATTAATGGTCCTCCTGGGATGCCCGGAGAGGCTCTGTGCAGAACTGATGTTCAAGGAAGCACCTGCACTGGAGAGTAGAAGGAATGCTGGATGTGGAAGCAGAGGACTCTGGGTTGGAATATTTGCTGCTTGGCCCCAGAAGACAAAATCAAATGCTATGTGCAAAAGGGTAGATTTAGCTTCAATCACTGAAACAGCCAGGATTGATTAAATGCTTCCCATATGTCAGGAATGGTGCTAAGGCTTCTCAGGGGAATTTGAGTAGAAGGCCCTCTCCCTGGCCACTCGTGTGGCTGTTGGCAAGTCACTCAACTTTGTTGGGTGTTAGTTTCCTCATCTGAAAAATGAGATGGTTGGATTAGAACAGGGACTCTCCTTTTCTCTTGTCATGGGTTCCTTTGGCAGTCTGGTCAATTTTAGGATCTCTTCTGAGAATAAGCTTGTTAGATGCATGAAATAAAATTAACAGAATTTCAAAGGAAACAAAAACAGAAAAATACAATTACCAACATATTGGGAAAATAAGTAATCTCTGATCTAGATGATCTCAGAAGTCCTCTCATGCCCTTAAAATCACTGATTCTATGATCTAGGACATCCTGATTCAAATGTTGCCTCACTCTGACCTGTCGAAGATTTAATGGTTGAAAGAAACAAGCCTCTAGTGTTTGACTTTCCTTATGGAAGGAGTGATTGAACAACGGGACATATTTCATTGCATCTTGACAGGTATTAAGCTCTAAGCTATGATCCTGGGCTCTTGACCCCAACACTTCAATGCTTCCTTCACAGCCAACAAAGAAACTTTTTTTGGGGGGGGTGGGGAGTCATGTACCCTATCCCCCTGTAAACACCTTCTCCAATAAACCAGCACAGCTACTCAGTCCTGTCATTCTCAACTGACAAGGGAAGTCAGCTTTTGCTCAAAAACATCTTCAGTGCCAGTGGACACAACTCTCTTGAAAACCTAACAGCTCAGAGGAGTTTTTCCCAAGACAGGGAATAGAGGAGATCTTTGCCAACAACAAATAGTGCCAACATCAGCCCTTGAGCTGGAAAGGGATCTTCCCTCCTGCTGCCTTTACAACTTGTGGCATTCCTGGGTATTTTTCACCAGCAAAGTAAACCCCAGTTGGCTCCTTATATATTTCTTTGAGCACAGAATCATTGCAAATGTCAGAAGAGTGAGGGATGGAAGTGCTCTCTATGTGAACATTGGACCAGAAAAACCAGATGGGCAAATCGCTGAGAGAAGAGGGTTTCTCTTCCAATTTGCATCTTAAAAAGAGTCCAGTGCATCCTAGGAGAAAAGCAAAGGCAGGATTGGTCTATTTCTGGGGCACAGATATCAAGAAACCAGCTTTTGAGATGGAAGGGATCTGACTATGAGTTATGGCCATTATAACCAACTTTTCTTCCATCCCAATCCCCCATCCCTCCAGAAAGCTTAATAGGCTTTTGAGAGGCACCATTTAAAGCTGGCTGCATAAAATGATCCCTTGATGAAAAGGGATTGAAACAAGGGTTAAAGTAGACATTGAGAGGTTATTGTAGAGGGCACACTGTTCATACAATCCCCCTTTAATATGTGTGGTGCGCCCCTGCGATAAGATGATTCATTAGATAAGGGCTCCCTTTGACAAGCTCCATCGTTCAACCCTCTGGGTACTGATAGAACAATTCTGCACCCACCCAGGAAATAGCACAAGGTCAGCATTTTTTCCTTGGGCCTTCCATGCGGACATTTTAGCTACGAATGCATCTTTGTTTACTCCTCATGTATAATAAAAACAAAGTTGGAGGCAGCAGGATCCCCTTTGCCCCAGAATGCAAGTACTGAGGAAGCTCTTAGATGAGCAAAAGTCTCCATCAGGAAGCATTTTAGTAAAGACAAGGCTTCCTCCTCTAGCAGGGTCTCCCCAAGGATGTCTACCCCTGAATTGGGTCATCTTCCCCCAGGGGAAATGCCTGATGGAGCCTAGAACATAGGCTTACAGCACGTTGGCTGGTTTATCAGGATGATAAACTCCAAGATTAGGAAGCTTCCTTAAAGCATCCGTTATCATGATGTGTGAGCTTTCTATCACTATGAAATGGAGAGTAAGATTTGCCTGATGTTTACAAATGGCCATGGGCCCCCATAGATGGGATCACATCAATGCTGAAAGAAGAGTATCAGGAGGAGCAGAAGTGACGAGAGAGAGAGAGAGAGAGAGAGAGAGAGAGAGAGAGAGAGAGAGAGAGAGAGAGAGAGAGAGAGAGAGAGAGAGAGAGAAGCAGATGGGGTAGGGCCACTGGCAGATGATGGCTTTGCTATCACTCATCCTTTCCCTCATTGTTTCTTAAGATTATATGTATAATATACATCCATATTGATATGGAATTCATTGATTGCAAGGCATGTTTCTATGTGAAAGCGAGGTGTGGCAGAGAGAGTGATGGGCTTGCGGGCAGCTCCTCACTGGACTGGAAGCCCCTCGAGGACAGAGACCGTCTTTTGTCTCCTCAGTGCTTGGCACAGTGTCTGGCACATAGTAGGAACTTAATAAACATAGATTGTTGGATCGAGGAAGAATTGGGTTTAAATCTTACTTCTGGGGCTTTTATGGGTGTCATTTTGGGGAGCTGACTTGCCTTTCCTAGATCTCAGCCTCTTCATCTAGAAAATGAGTAGTTGGTCCCGGTGGCTGCCGAGATCCCTTCTCAATCTATGATCCTGTGTCCCTGGGACTTGGAGGCTCGCTCGGGGCATTTCATTGAACTTTTTTGTGCCTCAAGCAATCATCTAGCACCTGTTTATTCAGTCCCATATGTGCTGAGTTCTGCCTTAATTGGAGAATTTCCCAAAGTAGGAGTTTCCCAAGCTGACAAAGTCACAGATCCTTCATATAGTCAGATATATATTTCTATCCTGAAATGCTACTTCTTCAGTCAGAGACTTGGGTGTCTCGTTTGTTTGTTTGTTTCTTTTTGTTCTGGACCATGAATTTGCCAGCGAATGGGGGATCTCCTGGTGTGAGCTTCCTTCCTTTCATGGATGCAGAGCTCCTCTGTAGCTTAGATGTCTTTGGGGCACTGAGAAGATGAGTCCTTGGCCCTTGGCCACAGAGCTAACATCTATTCATTAGAGACAGTCTTGGGCAAAGTCTTCCTGATCCTAAGGTGGACCCTCTCTGCCTTGGGATTGTGTGGATACTAGATGGGCTGCTCTTGACAGCTGGGGTGGAGGTGAAGGCTCTGGGTTCTAAGCAAGAAATGACTTTGAAACCCTCCTCTCATTCTTGACATCTCTAGCAAACAATGCTCATTTGCCTCCAAAATGTACGGTCACATATCATCGTCATGCAAAAGCAAAACCAAACAGAAATCCAAGCCAAACATTTCCTTTCCCAGATACATCTGCCATGAGAAGTTCCTCCTCTCCCCAGCTCCCACTCACCTGTCCTTGGGCATTAGTAACTAGTTGGCCTGTGACCCCCTGAAGGCTGGAGAGTGCATTGCCAAAGGCCTGTGAGCTCGCTATGGAGCTCATGGTTGCTGCTGCTGCCGCAGCTGCTGCCGCTGCCTGACTTGCTAGTGGGTTATTAACCAGCTGAAAAGAGAGAAAAGATTACAGTGAAAACCACTGAGGGTTACAGGAAGAGAAAATGGACACAACACTCCCAGGAGATAGCCCGCATGCTCACTCTGCAAAAGGACCTGACTGGGTTGGAAGTATTGAAAACAAAACCCCCCTTTGCAAGTTCCTCCCCTGGCCCAGGCGTAACTAGCCCAAGGCCACTGGAACTTTGTCCAAGGGTGAGGATTTTAGAAGGCACAAAAATTTAACGTGTTCTCCTTCCACAGTGCACAAGATTAGGAGAGTATGATGAGTGGGGAAGAGAAGATCTGAATTTCTGAGGTGATCTAGAGGTGGGACTGTAGCCTGCTTGTGCCCTTCCTTTCTCCCTTCATACTAGGAAGAAATCCCCAAGACTCTACTACATTGTGTTCTTATCAGGGCTTCTATTTCCCTTCTCCTTTCCGGGGAGCAGTCTCTCTCTGAACTCTTCAGGAGTACAGACAGCTTCCACCAGATAGGCTGTGTAATTATTCTGATGCTTTCCTCCATGCTGTTGGTATAGTAGGGAATCTTGATGAAGCTGGTCATTGGCAAAGAGCATAGGACCCCAAATCCTGTGGGTTGTACTATTTGCCCCCTGAGGCCCCTTCCAGCTCTGAGCTTGTCTCCTTTCCATCCCCCAACGATTCTCCCTCCTCCACTTCATTCTTTCCGGAAATCTTTTCAATCTTGCGTAAGGAAGCCAATTCAAGGATGTGTTTCACTAGACTTATCTCCCGGGTACTGCTAGCTTTGGGAAGTGTTGCCCAGGCACAGACATCTCTAGTTATAGCTCTGGTGTCTGGAGGGGCACAACTCACCTAGCTAGGAAAGGTTCTTGCTGGTACACAAAGGAAAGCTCTGCAAACGCTGCATGCCCGCTTCTTGGATCCTGGGTTGAGGACTAACGGTAGGGTCATGCCACTAACTCTAGGCATGTCATAGAGGAGGTTTATATGTGTGTATCAGGCAAGCAGTGCTCGTGGAGACCTTCCAAGGTATGAAAAAGATGCCTGACCCAGCCAAGGACCGAGTTCCTAGCCATGCTCTCGTGTGCTTCTGAAAGAGACTCTGTGGAGATGAGATGCCTAGAAGGAGCCCTCAGAGCGGGTACTCCAACTGGGCACTTGAGAGTCACTTTGGTGAGACTCCCACCTAGTAAGTCATTTGATTTGGTTCTCGGTGCCTTCGCAAGGCTGTTCCTTGTACTTGGAATTCTCTCCTTCCCAACCTGAAACTCTTAGAATCTCTGGCTTCTTTTAATTAATTAATTACTTATTTAAATAACCCTCACCTTCCATCTTGGAATCAATTCTGTGTATTGCTTCCAAGACAGAAGAGTGGTAAGGGCTGGGCCATGAGGGTCAAGTGACTTGTCTGGCTTATTTTAAAACTCATTGGAAGTGCTGCCCTTTCCAGGAAGCCTTTCTTGGACCCCACCCCCTCCCCATGCTGATGTCTTCCCTTTGAGATTATCTTCCCCTGGTGGCACAATGGATAGGGTGCTGATTCTGAATAGGAGAGCTGGGAAAACCTGAGTTTAAATTCTGCCTCAGATACTATCCATGTGACCTTGGGAAAGTCACTTAATGTCTCGGCCTCAGTTTCCATATCTGTAAAAGAGGGATATTAATAGTACCTACCTCTCAGGGGTGTTTTATGGACCAAATGAGATAACATGTACAGAATGTCACAAACTCCAAAATACTTCTAAATGTCAAGAAAATTGGATGTATCTTATATATTCTGATTCATATCTTTTGTCTCCTTTATTAAAATATAAGCGCCATGAGAGTAGGGACAATTGTCTCCATTTCTTTGTGGCCCTAGAGTTTACTGTGGTTTCTGTACATGCTTAATGAATGTTTATTGATTGATTTCCAAGTTGTTGCTGCTTCCCAATGATGGTGCTGGGCTGCTTGTCCAGGTAGAGGAGCCTCCATAGCTTCCCTCTTGTGCTTTCAAAGGAGGAGAGAAATGGAGCTCAGCAGGGGATGGGAATTCCTATTAAGCCCCTGGGGCTCTTCAAGCCCCCTCTGGACAACTGGCATCTCATTCTCCATTGCACTAGGACGTAGCCCTTGGGGAAATGTTTGGGTAGTGGCCATTAGGGGCAGAATTCTGTACTGAGCATGCTTGGCTTGGGGCTGGACTGTTCTCATTTGGCTGCTAGGCTATGAAGGCATCTCATCACTCAGCCAAGAGGAGCTCCAGGGAGAAGATCTCTCTGTTGCTTTTGCCCTCTTGGTCCTTCTCTTCCCCTTTTCTTTAGAGCCGCCAGAGCCAGGAGGGCCAGTGCCAAAACAGGTGGGGGCATGAGTGTAGAGGGGGGAGTGTGACAAGAGAGGGGCCCAAGAAAGGAGGAGGGGGAAGCTGCCAAAATCTATTTTTCCATGGAAACCAATTCATTCCACTTTATTCTGCCAATTTTCCACGCCACGAGTTTTTGGGCCTCCTGACCACGAGGCAGAAGTGTAGCTTGAACAGAAATCTGCATTTAGGTTAATGACTAGATATAAATTCAGGAAACATTTAAACTATTTTCACAGTCCTGGTTTTGATACATGAATTTCATTTGTATTTATTCTAGGGTGTTATTTTTTCCAGATAGTTTCTCTCGAGTACAACAATTGTTATGTATAATAATGTAGTTCCCAGTCCAGATTTCCACCGTGGTGCCAATTCCTCTATTTGAAAGGAATTCTGCTTAGAAGATAACTTGGAACAACCCCCCCTAAAAGCAACCCTGAATCGGCTCCATTCCTTAAAGCTCTTCTTTTAAAAACGTAGCATTTTCCTCTTTTCACAGACTTTCTAGCACTTGATCTCTCCAACCCTTTTCCCAGGGCTCTATCATACGACAGAGAATGGGACGCCAGTTCTTGAAGAGTTGCATCCAGTCTCCAGGGCCAGGAGGATATTTGTTTGATGTCCCATGCAGCCCTCATCATTGTCAGGTCTCGTCCCAACCACATTCTATGTTGGTAATTACTTCAATAACCGGACCAATGAAGGATATTGCTTGCATAAATAATGGAATTCAAGTCTATCACTAAATATATCTTTGGCTTTTCTCTCCTTCTGATATCATCTACACAAACAAACAAAACACAGACAAGTCTTTACCATGAAAACTGGCTTTGGCTAAATTTGGGTTGGTCTTGGGTCAGTTTTGTCAACACAACCCAAATGACTCTTGGGGTAGGGGCGAGGGGAGAGGGTGGAAGTATGGGGATTGCCAGTATGGGCAGAGGAGTTCCCATCACCTTTGAAGGGCTTCAAGGATCTGGGAGAGCCTCTTATTCAAATCCCTCCTGTGGCAGATATTTGTTAGATGGATATCTGTCAACCTTTCCATTCCTTGCGTTAGCAATACTTAGAAGTTGGGGATCCTAATGAAATCTCCAAGTGCCTTGTGAATCATCAAGGGAAGCTGTAGTTGGATTGCTGGTGATTTGATTGAATTCTTAGTTTGGGGTTGAAAAGGAATGGAGGGAGACAGGGGTGGCTTCCCATCAGCCAGGACACAATGGAGGGGCAGCAGAGGGAACTGAAATAATCCCAAGCATCGCCCAGACCATTATTAGAACAAAGAACTGAAGGCTTTCCTGTCTTCTTGGGTTGGATCTGGATGTGTTGGATCTAATGACTCCCTACAAGGAGTTGAATCTGCTTAGGTTCAGTTTTATCCCAGGAAGGGCAACCTGGGAGTGTCTTTGATGAGGTGACACTTTCGACATCAAAGAAGGGATGAAGTCACATCTCAATGCCGAAGTCCACTGAAGTCACCACTAAAATGGAGAGGGAGGCCCCTGGGCTTTGGGCTGGGCTTGCAGCTCTCAGGACCCCTCTTGGCTAGTCCAGGTTGGGGAGGTTCGGTTTAATTTTTCCTTGTTCTCTCTGCTCTGACTCATGCTGAATCCTGCTTTCTTTCCCTACCCCAATAGAGCCTCCCTTTTACTGTTTGCTTTTCCTCTTTAACAGAACAAATGGCACCAGCAATGGCTCTCTTATGGCCCTGTTGTCCAGTGTGGAGAGCTGCCCTTGGAGGAAGGGGGGATGAGCAGCACTCCTCTATATTCACTTGGATGGGGGCTCGAGCCATGGGGATTTGGGTTATTACAGACTGTGGGGACAAGTTAATCTGCAAGTTGACACTTCTTGGTGCCTGCTTGTGACTGCAGTTCCCTAAATGCTCCCCAAGCTTGGCTCTCCTGTGGCTGCCACTGTGCTTCCATCATAATCCATGGTAAGTAAGATGTGTGCTTGCTGGAGCCCCCCAGGTCATGTCACTTTGGATTGTGCCCAGTCATGTCCTATGAGCAGTCTGACTATCAAGGCTCGGGCCTGATGGGTGAGTCTGTTCGGATTTGGACAGCCGAGATCCAAGGCACGACAAATGCAGGTAATGAGCGCATTAACTTTCGAGGAGGGATCAGAGATTCTGGATGTCCCTGCTCGGTGGATGCCTTCAGATATTTCAATATCAATGTTTCCAGGAAGCTCAGGATGACCCAATTAAGATTTCCTGCATGACATGGTGTTGATTTAAACAGGCCAACTTGGAAGAAACCATCTTGCTTTGTCTGCTTGTTTCTAAAAGGTGAGCCTCCAGGACCTTCCCCTTTCTTTAACTACCCCCATCACAACACCATTTTAATGGGACGAGGTCTTGGGATTCTGATGTCTACATTGGGACCCTGAGAGTGGCAGACTTAGGGCTCAGTAGACCTGGATTCCAATCCTGCTTCTATATTGGCTGTGTGACTCTGGGCAAATCATTTAACTTTTATGAGTCAGTTTCCTTTTCTGTAAAATGGATAAAACAAAATCGATTATGCTTACACTGTGGGATTGTTTTGCAGCAGAAATGAGTTAATGCCCATAAAGTAGCTGCAAATCTTAAAGCCCCAAGATTAATGTCAGTTCTCATTACTGTTTGATGTCCACCTAGACTTTTATTTCTCATTTATCTCAAGTCCCAGTTCTGAAATCTGTGGATTATTCGGGCTAGGAACCAGCTCTTTCAGTCCTGAAGTGTAAAGCGAATCTGTTCAAAGTGATTGCAAGCAGTTATGAAACAGCCGGCTAAGGGTGAGGTGCCAGAGAGGTACTAGGTGGAGATCAAGGAGGAAGGAGTCATGATCCCCACAGAAAGGAATTCACAGGGCAGGAAAGGAGGGACCATGTAGGGGAACAATAATATTACAATTCAACCCAGAGAACACTTTACTAATGCTGCCACTTGTGGGCCAGGCAGTGTGGTACAGTGGAAACAATCTTGTATTTTGTGTGAGAGGATGCCAGTTCAAAGCCCAGCTCTGCTCCTTACTCTCTGTGTGACCTTGGGCAAGTCACTGTATGTTTCTTAGTCTCAGTTTCCCCTTTTATAAATAGAGGGAGTTGGATTAGAAAACCCCCAAGTTCCCTTCCAGCTCTAAATCCTGATCCTGTTTTTTCTGGTGCCAGGGGCTTGTTTTGTTCTTCTTCAGACCAATATATCATTCACAGAAGGGGCTGCTGGCCCAGAAGTTTCCTTGATCACTCTGGCTTGGAAGCCTTTTTGCAGCTTAGAGGTGTAGGAAGTTGCCTGGGCATACTAAGAGGCTAAGAATTGGGTGTTTGATCAACAACCATTCATAAAGCACTTACCATATCTTTGGCACTCTGCTAAGCAGGAGGTTAAAAGCCCCTGTCCTCAAGTAGCTTGCACTTTAATGGAGAAGATGACGTGAACGTAAATTGGTGTCTCTGAGATGCATAAAGAGGTGACAAAAAGTAAGATACTTGCCCAGGGTCATCTAGCTATTGTGACGATTGGATTTAGCTATCTTCTGATTGTAACAATGAAGATATTTATCTCTTCATTTATTGTGAAGATTGGATTATAATCCCCTGTCTATTTTTAGATTTTAATCCCCAAAGGGTTAACTCAGTATTTAAAGTATATCTACCCATTTTAACTACAAAAATGTGTGAACTAACTACAAATGGTGTGACACCCATTTCATACATTGAGTGGGCAGTCCTGGAGAGGAGTGTCTGCTGTGATTGGTAGCCGTAAAAATTTAGGGGATGTGACACAAGAGAAAAAGGTCTTTAAATAGAGGAAACAGAGGCACACAAGGATGGATAGATCAATCAAGAAAGATCATTCAGTCACTCGGAGTTGGACTGGAAGAAGAGTCACTTGGAGGAGAGACTGGAAGACAGACACTTGAGGAGAAACTGGAAGATAGACACTCAGATTTGGAGTGAAGACACTTGGCTATGGAACTGGACCCATGGAGGAGTTCATGCAGGAGATCTCAGACTACTTTCCTTTTAGACAGTCACCATGGTGAATGAAAGGCTGGCTTAGTTTCTTTGCCTTTCTGGAGGTGTGAACCTCGGAGAAAGGCCCATCATCTTGAGACTCCTTTTCCCTGGCTGGGGCTTAGAATTTCTACCTGACTCTGAGGAAGGCATCTCTCTCTCTCTCTCCCCTTTTATCTCTTCCTTAATATCTTCCCTCTATTGTAAATAAACTACCATAAATTCCATTTACTTTAGTAGTTCATTTTGGGATTTAGAAATTAAATCCCTGGCGACCATCAATTTAATATTAAGTCTCAACCATAAAATTTAACACTAGTATGTGTCAGAGGGTCTTCCACTACTCCTCTTTGTGCTGGATTGCTGTGCTCAAGCACTTGCATTCTCTTGGGGGTGGGGGTATGAGGCATACACAGATATGAATTATAGGAAGTGTCACAAAATCTCTCTTCCAGAATATTTTTTAAAATATTGCCTTTGAAAAAGGCATGGTTAGGGTTTTTTTTTTTGAGATTTTTTCTCCATTGACCCAAATTAGCATGGCCTAGTAGATAGAATACTGTACTTGAGAGTCAGGAAGATGTGAATTCAAATCTCACCTTAGACACTTGATAGCTGTGTGACACTGAGCAAGAAACACAACCTCTCTGAGTCTCAGGTTCCTGATTTGCACAATTGGAGTAATAAGAGTATCTATTCCTCATGGTTGTTATTAGGATCACAGATTCAGATTTTCAAAATGGAAATGTCTTTGGAGGTCATTTAAGGCTAACCCCATCATTCTATAGATGAGGAGAGTAAGACACAGAGAGGTTATATTACTTCCCCAGAGTCCTACAGCTTATAAAAATCTGAAGTTAGGTTTTTATGATTCCAAATTCAGTGCCATACTGTCTGAAATGAAATATCATCCATGTAAAGTCTATGCAAATGACAACTGCTCCTTCTATTATCCAATTTAAGTAAATGAGTCTCCAGCCCTAAACTGCTCATAGCTTTTGGACAAAGAACTAGTCAGAGTGGTGTCTTACTCTCATTTCTTTGCAGAGGCCTCTTTTTACTCTCTCTTTGCTTTGAGGGAAGAGTGCAATGAAAGAACAGCTAAACTAAACCTCCTGATTGCACAAATGAGAGAACTCTCCCAATTCAGTTGCCAAATGCACAATTGGAACATGTTTCAGGCAGGAGGGAATTAGGAAGAATTGCCCAAGACCTCACCTTCTCAGAATTATCTTTGTTTTCCATTTCTGGGAGTCAAGAACTCATTTAGAGAAGAAAAATGGCTGGCCCTCAGGGTGAGGCTCCAGAGGAGAGAAACCCATGTGGCCAGAATCTCCCTCCTTTGTATCTCTGTCCTCCTTATTACTGTTCATTTTTTACTTTTGTTCAGATCCACAATAAGCCTCCTGTTGGTTTCATTTGGGGTTTTATTATTCTCAGCACATGAAAATATTGTGGGAATTCTACTCCAGGAAAGAGAATGACAGTATCAGAAGAGAGACTGGCTTTGGGGCTTAGACTTTTTAATGAATTGTTGCCACATCTTTCTTTAAACCACCTGTAAGTTCTAATTCTCTCTCTTTCTCTCTCTCTCTCTCTCTCTCTCTCTCTCTCTCTCTCTCTCTCTCTCTCTCTCTCTCTCTCTCTCTTTCTCTCTCTCTCCCCACTTTCTTTTTACCCTGCCCCTCATACACACACATTGCACTAACACTAGATATTTAAGATCTTGGGGTCCTGATGTAGCAGCTATGGTCCTAAGCCTATAATTCTTTCTGCTCATTCTTAGGAAATCTCTGATTGGGATGTCAGGAGAAAAAGCTGAGAGAGCTGGAGGCTTTGCTGCAACTCCCTCCGGTGACTGCTCCCCTGAGGGGTCCTGCATCCTGGTGATGCTGTTGAGTCAGCATGGTTCTCACAGTGCTTTCTTCCTTGGCTTTTATTCTTTGTTTCATAGACCCTGAGAAATGACTATTAGGGATATGTGAGAGAGGCAGGGTGAAAGAATGTTGGATTAGTTTTCAGGAAGATCAGGGTTCAAATATCACCTTTAACATTTATTAAACATTTGACCATATGCAAAATCAGTTTAATTAAACCCAGCAAGTAGTTATTAGCCTCCTTCTGTATGGGAGGGAGGTGCTATTTTAGGTATTAGGGGTTTATAAGACAAAAACAAAATGGCCCCAGACTCAAGAAACTGACAATGTATTAGAGCAATATGATCCTTCTGAGCCTTGGTTTCCTCATCTGTAAAGGGGGGACAGTAAAACCTATCACATCAACTTCAAAAGGTTCTTATGAAGCTCAAATGAAATAATGTCTGGATAACATATTGTAGACCTTAAAGCAAAAATACAGAAATCAATCCAATGTTATTGACCATTTACTTAATATCTGTTCTCTGAAAGGTATTCCTTTAGGATTGTGATTTGTAGAGAAGACACTGATTTGTGCGGGTACAGGGAGATTTCTCACCTGGGATTTCCAATACAAAAGAAACTACAATTCCAGGTTCCAACCCCATGTGCCAGGCACCATGCTGGCTGCTGGGGTTATGAAGGTAGCAAGACAAAAAGAAATAGTCCATGACTTTGATTTGCCAACACAACACTTCAGTGGGCGTGATGGGAAGATGCCCGCTATGAACCGATTATTTAATGTTTCCTAAAAGCCTCTAGACCTGTCAAAGGGAGGTCTCACTGTCCAAATGGCACCACCTTTCTTGATGCATTTTGGACCATGTGGAAAGAAAGTAAACCTTAAGATTCTGAGAAATGTGATCTGGTTGTCCAAAATGGTATTTTTAAAAAGCACCATTTTGATAGGATGTGATTGCCAGCTTAGTTCCTATATCATATCAGAGCTATATGATTTCCCTGAAACGGTATATTCTTATATTGATGCTCAGCATCTCAGCTTTTCCATGGCAGTCTCAAGACCAAAGTGTAGAGTGAGCCCAGATCTCAGGCCCCAGGATAATTGTCTGTGATCAATAGGACCTCATTCCCCTCATGAGCTATGTGGGTTTTATAGAGTATGGATTTAGGGGCTGCTCTTTTTGCTACTGACTTTCTGTCTGGACCCTTGCAGTTGTCACATTATTTGTTTTTAAATAAGGATGCTTTTGTCATCATCCTTCACAAGACCCTGCTTATTTCCAGTGAGGGGGGACATGGCAGGGGCTACAGAGGAGCTGGGGGCAGAGGGGAGGTGGCCAGTTCATTTGTATCCAGGATGCCCTGAACCTTTTCCATAAGACAAAAAATAAACCTGGGTGAGTCATTCAAGTAAGCAAAAGAAATAGCCACAAGTTCTTTGAGACTTCATTAACCTAAGTCACTTTTTTGCTTTCCCTTCTTGCCTCTTAGCTCAAATGGTCTTGGAAACATCTGCAGTGGGAACCATCCAGAAAAAATTGGGTGTCATCTGAAGTCCACCAAGTGGCAAACAGATATAGTTGGAGTCAGGAAGCCTTGAATTCAAGTTCCATCTTAGACACTTGTTATCCATTGATTCTGGGCAAACCACTTAACTTCTCTAAGCCTCAGCTTCTTCATCCATAAAATGGGTTGTAAAAAACAAATAAGACAACATATGTACAGCACTTTGCAAATGTTAGGCATTAACAAATACTAGCTAATATGGTTGTCATCATGGATTCTTTCAGCCAAGCAAGTAATCAACAAATGCTAATTAATTGCTCACTATGTAGGAGACTGTGATCAGCCTTGAGGATAATAATATTAATGGTCATTAATCAATCAATGGATATAAATCAATCAATCACTATGATTATGTGCCAGGCATTGTGCTAGGCACAATGTTCAGACAGAAACGAGTCAGTCTTTGCCTTAAGGAGCTAATGTTTTACTTGGATAAGAACATGATATTCTTTTTTTTAAACCCTTACCTTCCATCTTGGAATCAATACTGTGTATGGGTTCCAAGGCAGAAGAGTGCTAAGGGCTAGTCAATGGGGGTCAAGTGACTTGCCCAGGGTCACCCAACTAGGAAGTATTTGAGGTCTGATTTGAACCCAGGACCTCTCAAACTCTAGGCCTGGCTCTCATTCCACTGAGCCATGAGCTCTCATTCCACTCATAGCCATGCGCCATATAGCTGCTTCCAAACATGATGTTCTTGATACCAGGCTGGACTTGGAGTCAGGAAGACCTGGACTTATACTCTTTCTTAGACACTTACTGCAAGGCTCTGTGCTAAGCACTTTACAATTATAATCTCATTTGATTCTCGTAAGAACACTGGGAAGTAGGTGCTATTATTACCTCAATTTTATACATGAGGGAAATGAGACAAATAGGGGGTAAATGACTTGCCTGGGGTCACACATCAAGTAAGCATGTGAGACTAGATTTGAACTCAGGTGTCCTGACATGGATAGAGTCCAGTGGTCCATCCACTGTGCTAACTACTTGTTACTCAACATCTCTAGGCTTCACTTTCCTCATCTGTAAAAGGAGGGGTTTGACTCATTGGATTTTGAGGTTCTTTCTAGTTCTAATCATATAACACTATGTATGATCCTAATCAAATCCCTTAACCATTTCGGGTTTCAGTATCCTTATCCTCTAGGATCAGGGGATTGAACTCAAAGGACTTTCGGGTCCCTTCCGAATCTAAATTGATAATGCCACGATTCTAAGTATATGCAAGATGAAAACAAAATCCATATCAGATTATTACTTGGGGGGATGGGGAAAGGCCTTAGCAGATGGGGATCCTGGAAAGGCTGAATGGCAGAGGTGATATTTGAGCTGAGCCTAGAAGGAAAGCATGGATACTATGAAGCAAAGGGCTTTATGGCCATTCTTTGGGCAGGAACTTTTGCCATTTTGACGTCTTCATTTTATTAACAATGAGTTCTGTCACTGAAAGTCATGGCATACAATGGCTCATGAAGAACCGAATGAGTTTCATCCAGAGGTCAGTGTATCAGAGGTGTTGGTAGGCACAAATACATTACCAATGAAGATTAGAAAGGACTTAAATGCATTGATCTAGATCTGTATAGAACCTTAGAGGTTGTGGATATTGAACCTTCATTTTACAGATGAAGAAACTGAGCATAAGAGAAATAAGGGCTCTTGTTCAAGGTCATACAGCTGGGATGTATCTCAGGTGGGAATTCAAACCTAGATTTTACTGAATCAAAATCCATATTGGCTTCTCCAAGTCTGGAGTAAAGGATGCCATCAAAGAATTGCATGAACAGAAATGGAGATACGGTTATCAGAGGAAAGATGGAGAGTTCACTGATAGATGGCATATGGCATATGGCCCCCTTGTATCCTTGTGCTGTGAAGAGAAAGCAAAGAAGGCCACCATCACATTTGGTTCCCTTTTTCCCCATCATGAATTTATGGGGGGACATAGACAAGACTCACAGACTGGACAGGTGTGGATGTGCTCTATCATTGGGGGAAGATCTACATGGATGAGATCCTAGGTAGAGCGGAGTGAAGAGCTTACAGAAATCAGCAGCTGCATGATTTGGTGGGCTGGCTAGCCAAAAACATCCACCCCCAAACATGGGGAGACTTAAACTGACAGTAAAGAGACAAACAGAACCATTGAGAACGTGATACATGCACAATGATCATAACGTTGGAAAGGAAAACAATGCCGGAAAGTAAAAAAACTTTGATCCCTGGTCAGAGCCAATCTCAGTTCCAGAAGAGATGATGAAACACAGAAAACTGCTCTTGTTAGAGTAGAGGACTGTCTACACTCACAGATGCAGTCATTTTGTTTGACTGCTTTTCTTCCTTACAAGGGGTGTGTGTGTGAGTGTGTGTGTGTGTGTGTATGTACCTTATATTTGAAAATGATTGTTATGTGAAACCCAAAAAGTACTCATAAACCAAACCAAACTAAGCCATCCCAAATGGAATTCTTTTTATTACAAATTTATTGCAAAAATAGTCATCTTTTAGGCCAAGAGGCAAACATAGCTTTGATCTTAATCCAATATATTCTATTTAGATGTTGCAAGGTCAGTGCTATGGAAAAACACCAGCATCTAAATGAGATTTGATCAAGTGTAAGCAGACAAGTATTGTATGACTATAATTTTATTGGGCCCTTGACTTTTTCTCTCTAACATTCTACCTGATAGTCCCCAAACCCCCTATTTTAATGAGTATAGATATTTAGAATTCCACTGCTGTTACCTCAAAATGATCATTCTGGCATGTTGATGAACTTCAACTTTCTTCAAAAGAATGTGACTTCTCTGGTGTGGGCACTTCCATGGATTTCACTCCTCATGATTCCCTCCCCCCCCAGCCTTTTTTTTTTTTGCCATGGCCAACATTGAACAGATTAAACCTCAGTCTTTGGATAATGGACATGTAGTCCATTGGTGGTCCCGGATTCAAAGACTTTGGAGTGGGAAGATTGACTAGAGTTTCCATTTTACTAGGATGGCCTTGTAGAATTCAGGGTTGTCTCCTTGTTCTGGTGAGGTGTCAGCATGGGACTTTGGCTCTTGGTATTCCAAAATTACCCATTTCAGATTGCTTCCTATCAGAAAGCTTCTCCAAATGATGAAGGGAGTAGAAGGGCTAGATTTGCTTTAAACAATAACTCATGTGGCACTGAAGCAGCAGTTGCCACCAAAGCTAGTGGTGGCCATTGGATGAATGGTGTATTCTTTTGGTTAGAAACACTGCCCGTTATCATGGTTAGAAACCAAGCCTTCTCTTCTCTGGGGTAATCATTTCCTTCTACTTCAATCCAATGAACCTTTGGTTCAAAGAGAACCAGTGACACCATGGAGTGATGTCTTGACTTGTTTGTGAATTGGATTTAAGTGAGGCAGAGTTGTATAAAGTTATCAGCCTTACTCTTTCTCCCAGAGGGAAACTTAGTGGCAAGACAAAAGTGTGGATGACTGGTGATGGCCCAGGATGTCGTTGTTATCTATGATGTCTGAGCAGGCGCCAAACTCTCCATGGCATCTGCTACAGCTGCCTTCATGACCATTAGAACAAATTGTCTTCATTCCACCAGGGGAAGTCTTCACATGGTTTGGGATAGACATCCGTCCAACTCACTGATGGGTTAGAAGCCTGTCAATGACCTCAACCTGATTTAGCCTGCCTGCCAAGATACTTTTCCCAGAGTGTGCTACTACTGTGGATGTTACAGCTTCTTGGAGTCACAGTTGAGAGTTGGGTGAAAGGTAGTCACCAAACATGTGACGTATGAGCATCCCTGAAAAGGGCTTGGCACCCGGAGGGCTAGTTGTCCCTGAACACCTCATGCACTGATAAACCTTCACTAAAAATCCAATATAGGTGAGGCACTGTTTTAAAAGCTGGGGATACAAGGACAAAAATTAAGCATGGTCTCTGTCTGCTAGGTGGATACATTCTGCTGGACGATGCGATATATAAAGAGATGAAATAAATAAAAAAAATTAAGGAGGAAAGAGAGAGGGCCTGACAATTAGAGGGATCAGCCAAGGTTTACCAAAAGAAGTAGCACTTGCATTGTGCCTTGAAGGAAACTCGGGATGACAAAAGGCAGAGTATAGGAGGAAGTTTAATCCAGGTATGGCTACTGTCTGGACAAAGGCAGGAACTCAAGGTATGGAATGCCACAGAATGTGGGCAAGTAAGCAATGTCAAGTGAGTCTAGAAAGATAGATGGGAATCAACCACATAGGTCATGATCTCAAGGTCTTTCACAATGCTGGTTGCCCTGCTCTAGATTCTCTTTAACTTATCACTGTTATTCCTACATATGACATTCAGTATTGAATCTGATATTCCAGAGGACAGTGGGAATAATTAACAGCTCATTCACTACACTGGGGCATGATGCCATCTTAAAGTAGCCCAAGGCATGGCCAGTACCTCACACTGATGACTCCGATTGAGCTTGTATCCCACTAACCCCCCAAGATCTTTTTCATAGCAACGGTTATCTAAACACTTTCCATATCTTGTACTTTTTTAAGGTTAACCTTTGGACCTAGGTGTGAATGTTAGAAGCAGCAGCCTCTTACATCCTCATCAACTTCCCTGAAAGAAGAGTACATGGAGAATGAACGATTCCATCATGAAAAACAAACAACCCAGATTATAAGAGAAAATCTAACTCTATAAAAGAGTCAAACTAAGTACATGATTGAGAAAGCCCCAAACATGACTGGAATGCACAGAGGTAAATACAATCTTTCTCACTTACAAAATGTATTGCTTATAGGTTGCACTGAAAACATTAAGTAAACAGCTAGAGCTACTACCTGCTAGAGTCCTAAGCCAAGGAAATAGAAAAAGTTGTCATATAGATTGTTGGGAAAGTTCCCATTAATAAAACAGAACACAGGTTAAAAAACATAACGCTTAATCTTGCCGGGAGCAAAAGGAATGACTGCATCTGAATTATCCTCACTCAGGGAGAAAGAAGCCCAGCACTGAGGACTCAATAAAAATGTGAGTAAGTAACCTATCAACAAAGAGAGAAGTGGTTAAAAGTAGGTTCTGCCCATATTTATAATGATTGGAATGAAATCCACTCTGTACAGCTCATGTATAGGCAGAAATCTCCAAGCACCAAGGGAGACAGGCAGCATGGGGGGGATTTGGGTCCTGAGCTGTAATTGTCCTTATTTTAGCTGGATGGGAGGAAAAGGGGTCACCCTCTGATAGCTTCCTATTTTAAGGAAGCATTGCTGCTAAATCCATTAAGCTAACCTTGGCTTTCTCTATTCTGTCAAAGGGCTCCAAATCCTGAAAATTCTAGCATCCTTGGTCAAAGCTCCAGTCACTGTATCCCAGTTATACCTCTGATGAGGAGGCTTGGGCTCTGGGCTGTTCTCAGTTACTTATTGCCTGTGTTACCACGATGGGATTACTTCCTTTATCTTTGCTTCAGGTTCTTCTTCTCTTACATGAGGGGAATGGATTGGGCAATCCCTAAGATGCCTTTGGGTGTTGGCATTGCATCATTGAAAAATGGCTAAATGTAACTTCAAGACAATGATAAAAGGGGCAGCTGGGTAGCTCAGTGGATTGAGAGCTAGGCCTAGAGATGGGAGGTCCTAGGTTCAAATCTGGTCTCAGCCACTTCCCAGCTGTGTGACCCTGGGCAAGTCACTTGACCCCCATTGCCTAGCCCTTACCACTCTTCTGCCTTGGAGCCAATACACAGTATTGACTCCAAGACAGAAGGTAAGGGTTTTAAAAAAAAGACAATGATAAAGTTTTGTCACTTTCTGATAAGCCCCCTTAAAAACAATTATTAGCAAGAATGTTTCTGAATCTGCTTTACCTGATATAGGACTAATCTGGAAATCTTTAAGGATCAAGTTTTGTTAGAAGAATCTCATGATTTAGATAAAAGCTTGTTGGAAGTTCCTAAAATGGTGGCTTTCATTAGCCTATCATTAAAGGTACCAAGGTGGGACAAAGGTAATCGAAATATTCAGGATGAAAATGATTTTATGTCTAGAATATTTCACTTCTAAATGAATCAGGCTTGTACCCATTACATACATAGATATTGATGTGCTGTACTGTGCTAGATCTTAACAAAGGAGCTGATTCTTATGTCTATAGAATAGCTCACAAAGTTTATGAAGGGTCAGTCTGAAGCCCAAAATTTATGAGTGGGCTTACCCAACATGCCCCCCCCCCCAATTATATTAAGCATACAAAACATATCTGGCCACTACTCATTCTGACTCTTTCACTAACAAAAGGTAAGAAAAAACCAGTTTGATCTAGACACGATCCTAGACTGGACATAAATAAGAAGAGAAAGTTCTCTAGTCACATGGTATTATGGTGTCTTGAAGCCAGAAGACTTGGGCATGATTCTCTTGTTTGATGTTTGTCAGTTGAGTAATGTTGGGAAAATTACTCAGCCATCCTGAGTCTTAGTTGATCTGTAAATTGGGGATTAGAGCCTTAGGAGACAAGAGGCAGAATTGTACAGGGTTATAGAGTTAGCCATGTAGTGGAGAAGACCACCCACTCCTGCTTCCTACTGTCTGTTACCATGGCGAAGGTACCTCACTTCACAGTGCTCCAGACAACTCTCCAAGTCTGTAAGTAGCAAAGTTTCAGAGGAGGTGGCAGTTATCTGTGCTGGTAGAGGGACTTTACTCACTGAGAACGCTCTACATTGATGATTGGTCTAGTTTAAGAAAATGGAGATATTAGTTCTTGACACCATTTTAATTCCCCCCTCTCCCACCCCAAGCAACTTAGATGATAACTTTCTCTATTTCACTGGCTTAGAAGTCCAGCAGGAGAAGATCACTTTATACCAATGTGAACCATTAGGTGGTAGATAAAGATGAAATAGGACAGACCATGGCCTAACCCTAGGGGAGCTTAAGATCTCATGGTAGGGATAATCTAGGACAGAATGATCACCATCTACACTAGCATATATGATTTGTAACCAGAGAAGGAGTACTGGTGGTAAGCCTCTAGGTCTCTTGAACTCTCAGAGAGCTGGTTGATGCTTTTCCCTTACCTTTGCTCCTTTGTGTGAAACATCTCTCTTCTTGTTGGTCTAAGGCTTTTAATATGTGGATTGGTTAATTACATCATGGCTCAGCCCCCTTATATTACTTTATTCCTTTCATTATTGCAAGTATCAGGAAAAGTATTTTCTGCACAGGTCAAAATCACAGGAAGGAATATTAGGACTTCCTTAGCAGGGGGTCCATTAATTTCTCTTTTCACATTCAAGTCAGTTTCTCTATTGGTAGAAGGCTCTTCTACATGGGAAGTTCCCATGCCAATGCAATCAAGATTAGGAGCGAAGCAACAACCTACAGAAAATATTTTATAAAAATTTTCTCTGATAAAGGTCTTATTTCTCAAACATATAAAGAACTAAGTCAAATTTGTAAGAGTCCAAGTCATCCCTAATTGATAAATGGTTAAAGGATATGAATAGTCATTTTTCAGATGAAGAACATAGAATAGTTTATCTGTCAGATCTATGGAGAAGGGAAGAATTTATGACCAAACAAGAGACAGAGAATATAACAAGACATAAAATGAGTCATTTTAATTATATTAAATAAGAAAGATTTTATACAAACAAAACCAATGCAATCAAGATTAGGAGTGAAGCAACAACCTACAGAAAATATTTTATAACAAATTTCTCTGATAAAGGTCTCATTTCTCAAATATATAAAGAATTAAGTCAAATTTGTAAGAGTCCAAGTCATCCCTAATTGATAAATGGTTAAAGGATATGAATAGTCATTTTTCAGATGAAGAAATCAAAGCTATCAATAATGATATGAAAAAATGTTCCAAATTACTTTTGATTAGAGAAATTCAAATTAAAACAACTCTGAGGTACGACATCACACCTATCAGATTGGCCAATATTGGCAAAGGAAAATGATAAATGTTGGAGGGAATGTGGCAAAATTGGGATACTGATGCATTGTTGGTGGTATTGTGAACTGCTCCAACCATTCTGGAGGGCAATTTGGAATTATGCCCAAAGGTCTATAAAAGAATATATGCCCAAATCCGGTAAGATCACCACTATATCTGTATCCCAGAGAGATAAAAAATGGGAAAGGACCTGTTCATACAAAAATACTTATAGCTGTTCTCTTTGGGGTGACAAAGAAATGAAAACTAACAGGATGTTCCTCAGTGGATGATGGTGAAGGAATTATACTATAAGGAATGATGAACAGTAAGATTTCAGAAAGAGATGGAGAGACTTACATGAACTGATGCAGAGTGAAATAAGCAAAACCAAGAGAATGTTGAACATAGTTACAGCAATATTGTGGAATGATCAAATGTGACAGACTTTGATTCTAACAGCAATACAATAAACCAGCACAATTCTGAGGGACTTATGACAACGAATGCTCTCTATCTCCAGAGAAAGAACTATTGGCGTCTGAATGCAGATGAAATTGAAGGGTGGAGATTGAAGGGAAAATGATGGGACTTGTTGAGTTTGAATTTGTCAGGTGCATTAGTAAAACTGAAACTGAGGAGTGGGGATGGGGGTGAGATTGGAGACTAAGGCAGGAGATAGTAACTTGAAGATCACCTGCAATGAGTTGGGAATTAAAGCTGTAGGAATGTGGGAAAGTGACCATCCTAGAATTTATGACAGAGAGGAAGGATGATCTGAGCATAGTTTGATATGAGTCCTTGATTTGGGGAAAGCAAGTTTCAAAGGGTTTGACAAAAGGTAGGTCTAGTTCCTTTGATCAGTTTGGTTCAGGAGAAGTCATTCCAGCTTGAATGTGAAAACCTTAAGGCTGTAAAATCTTATCCATGGCTACAAAAGAAGAACTTTATAAGAGAGGCATGGCTAGACAGTTGTTGTTCAGAAAAAGATCTAGGGGCTTTAATAGATTGCAAGGTCGACATGAGTTAAAGGTGTGATATGGAGAGGTTAATGAGATCACATTGCTAATATTGTGTGCAGAAAGGCACAGCTTCCAGGAATAGGGAAGTGGAAGTCCCACTGTATTCTGCCCTATGCAGACCTCATTTGGAGTATTGTGTTTGGGGCATAATAGTTTAAGAAGGCCATTGACTAACCAGAAAATATTCAGAGGAGTGTAAAGAGGATGTGAAGGGCTGCATATGTGCATAAGTTGAAGGAACTGGGAATGTTTAGCCTGGAGAAGAAAAGACTCAGGAAGGACATGAGAGTTTTGTTCATATATTTGAAGGACTGCCATATGGAGGAGGGGTTAGATTTGTTTTATTTGGCCCTAGAGGGAAGAATCAAAAACAGTGATTAGAAGTTGCACTTTATGCTTGATATCAGGAAAAAGACCACTTTCTCTTCATTAGAGCTGTCCAAAACTGGAATGGGCTACTTTAAGAAGATCTGTGTTCCACTCCTTGGTATTCTTAATGTAGAGGCTAAATGATTCATTGTCAGGTATGTTATAATGGAGACTTTTTTTGTATGTGGGTTGGACTGGATGGAAGCTGAAATCCTTCACCACTCTCAAATTCTGTCATTCTGATGAGTAGATGAAATCATAAAGGTAAAAGGTGTGGTGAGAAGAATTTTTACATTAATTCTCATATTAAGCATTGGGAAAGAGAGAATATCTGGAAACTTTGGAATATTGGAAGAGAGGGGAAAGAGACAGAGAGAGACAGAGACAGAGAGAGACAGAGACAGAGACAGAGAAAAAGAGAGAAGGAGATGATAGTCAATGGTAGCAGGCCCTAGATCTTCACATTTCACGTCCAGCTACCTTAGATATCTTGCCATCTGTCTGCTGTTCCTAGTGCATATCTTCCCCCTCCCCATTCCCCCCTTTTGCTTTGGGCATACTAATCAGATCAATAGTACCACTGCTTCTGGAAAGGGCATGTCAATCAACTTCTCACTGGATCCACTTACCATCCTTCTGACTCCCTAGACATAAACTTCTTTCCCTGGCCAGCCCTCCCCATATATGCTATCTTCCTTTATTAGAGCCCCTTGAGGTCCAGAGATGCCTCATTCATTCATTTATTCATTGATATGAAGATTGTAAGTTCTGAGCAAAGACCACTGCATTTGGTGATTAGGAGGCTGCTGGTGACATTAGAGAGAGACACTTCAGTAGAGTGATAAGGGAAGGAACCATACTGCAAGGGGCTGGTAAAGTAAACTGTCTTTTATTTGAGATAAAACTTATTGAGATTGCATTCACCCCAAAAGATCCCAGGAATAGGCATATGTAAGTCAAGAAGACCCTGAACTATTTCTAGAGTTACTTTGAAAATGTCAGCAAATGAGGAATGTTTTAATAGGCATATGCAATATAACTGTATTGGTGAAAGATCATGAGGACACCCTCTCATTGTCATTATCTCCATATCCACATATCTGTGTTTTTCTATAGAACCAAAATACTTTCCAGGAAAAGGAAAGATTTGCTCTTGCAGAGCAAGGAGGACAGCACCAAAGAAAAAAATGAAAAAAAAAAAGAGGAAGAAGGCTATTTGGTTTAATTCCCTAAGAGGTAACACAGGGCTATGTATCAGTGGCAAAAAGCCTAGCCCTGCCCTCCTGTCTCTTTATTGCCCTGTACTTGTCATTACTCAGCATAGATTTGTTGAAGTCATTCCCTTGGTGGTGAAATGCTGAGAGTGGCAAAAAAAAGTCCATTAAGACTTGAGTTTTCTATAGTGGAGATGGAAGTATATCAGACCATATTTTAAATCCTCTCTCAAAACATTGGTTGTACCAGTTTATAGAATCAGGAAGTACATTTTAATATATTTATAGCATTTCCTCTGTCCATCTCCCCACCCCCACACTACCAACAGAAGCATATATATTTAAAGATAGCAAATAGATGCAGTGTGTGTGTGGGGGTTGTGTGTCTTAGAGAACATATATGAACCTTAGGAGCTGGGAATCCAGAGGTCCTAGTCTAACCTCCCAGAGGAGATAAGGTTAAGTGAGTTATCAAAGATCACACAGATCATAAAGATATGTGTTATTTCATTACCCAGATTTTTATAAGACAATAAGTTAGATGATCAAAGGATTAAAAAACAATTCCATTCTGGAAATATTAGAGATGGATCATACTTGCATCTAGGTATCCACTATTTATGACTCACTATTGTAAATAGTTAAAGTTTGAGGTGCTACATGTTCCTTTGGGTGCTGTCCAAGGTCTTGTAAACATCTTTGCTATGAACTACCATAGCTCATATATGTAGAGCAGGAAGGGTCTTTTGGAGATCACTGAATTTAATTTTCTCCATTGATGATGCTGAGAAAGGCTTAATGACTTCTTAGGTTCACACAGCTAATAAGTATCTGGATCAGGGTTTGAACCTGAGATTTTCTGACTGCAAGTTCAGTGTCTTATCTGTTAGGTCACACTGCCTCTAAAGAGTTTTCAATTAAATTCAACAATTAAGAGGCTACTTCTTATAAAGAAACCATGACATATTTTATTCTGTTAGTGATGTGATTGTGCTGAAGAAAACTGGATGAAAGCCATTGCATGTGGCATTTTTCTTTTTGAAAAGAAACATATAAAACACCAGGCCACTGTGTACCCCTTTCTTTCCTTGTAAGCTTTCTGCACTGCATGCATTTGAAATAGTAAACAAAAGAGGAAACTTTATTCTTTGGGTTTTTGTCCCTATGATAGTTATCAGCACTAAGAGTATGACTCCTCAAGATGGATTTCTCTACAACCAACTTCTCCTCAAGAAGGGGGTCAATAATCTCTTTGCTGTATGAAAGTTTATAAAATGCTCAATGTAAAACAATAAAATTATGGCAAATAATCCCAGGAGATGCAGAGAAAATTACATTCCATTTCAGAAATTCTTGAGGCAATCCTGTAATCTTCTGAACACATATTTTTAATGCAATTCTTTTTCAAGAACTTTGTAAACTAGTATTCAAACAGTAATAGTGCTGAACATTAGAAAATAGGTTATCTCAAAGAGAGATAGTTCCAGATCTAAAATAGGGTTCATGAACTAAGCATTGCTATAACCGTAGAGACCAAATGGGCAAGAAAACACTTTTCCTAAAAGAGAAAGTCCCTGAAGCTCAATTAATTCTACAGCAGGTGCCAGAAGCCCATTGGTTCTTCCAATTGCCACATTTTCTTAGTTTTCAGTTTCCACTTGATAACAACGGAAGTCGTCATCGTGTAATGGATATTAGGTTGGACTTGAAATCATGGAGATGGAGGTTCAATTCTTGACTGCATTACCATGGGAAGTCAGTCAACTTCCCTGAGCCTCATGCAACTCTCTAAACTTTATCTCCCAAGTTTTAGGAAGGGTACAATCTCCTTTGTTTTTGCTGCTCTGCCTAGTTTCAGCTCCACTAATAAGTTGCCCTCCCCTCCCTTTAAGTTCATCCCTTCTAATATCCTCACCATGCTGCTAACTCAAACCTTGACTGACATCTCCTCCCCTCCTGACACATAGGAAGAACTTAGTGTTAATTGGATAGGATTACAACCTAAATTTGTGCTCTCTTCATGCATAGATCACTGATGTTTTTGATAAATACACACATGCCCCAGATGGAGGGTCTGGAAATAAAATTCCCTTCTTTCTTTTAAAAAAAAAGCCTTACCTGACTCTAAATGATCCCCCTAGTGCAAGCATCAATAATATAGAAATAGGTCTTGATCAATGACACATATAAAATCCAGTGGAATTGTGCATTGGCTACAGGAGGGAGGTGGGAGGAGGGGAGGAAAAGAACATGGATCATGTAATGTAAAATGGAGATTTTGAACCCTAGACTTCAATCCCCAGAAGTCCTTGGTACTTCCCAGAATTCCCTATAATCTCACCTGAGTCTCCACCTGGGCGAGATCACCATGAGTATTTAACTGGCTCTCTGCTTCACACCTGCTCTCTTCCATTGCAATGATGTAGTGGGCAAGCTAAGGGGGGGGGGATTTTGAATGGGCTAATCAGCCCTAGGCACATGGTTTTTCTATTTTGTATTTTCTTTATTCCTTGATTTCTAATAATCTTTAATAAGCCTCTTAAAATATAATATTTCTATTATTAGAGACTAACTTAATTTTTACAGAAACCATGGAAAATTTTTTCTTAATTAATCAATTAAATAAAAAAATTAAAAGCCTTACCTACCTTCTTAGAATTAATACTGTGTATTGGTTCTAAGGTAGAAGAGTGGTATAGGCTAGGCAACAGGGGTTAAGTGACTTGCCCAGGGCACACAGATAGAAATGTCTGAGGCCAGATTTGAATCTAGAATCATCTGACTCCAAGCCTGGTTTTATAGCCACTGAGCCACCTTGCTGCCCCCACAAAGTTTCTTTCTTTTTTTTTAAACCCTTACCTTATGCCTTCATTAATTCTTAGAATTAATACTATGTATTGATTCCAAGGCAGAAGAATGGCAAGGGCTAGGCAATGGAAGTTAAGTGACTTTCCCAGAGTCACACAGTTAGGAAGTGTCTGAGCCCAGATTTGAACCTAGGACCTTCCATCTCTAGACCTGCTTTTCAATCCACTGATCTACTCAGCTGCCCCCCCCCAAGTTCCTTTCTATTGCTACTAAAGTAAATTTCTCTTAGTAAACTTCCACATTAGAGTAATAATAGTGGGACATCTCATCGTTGACTGCAAAGAGCAGTGGAAAGACCTGGGATTCTTAAATTAAAGTTGCAACCCTCCCACTTATTAGCTACATGTTATTAGGTAGGCTGCATAGCAGCAAAATGGGATATGTACCCTATCAATCTTACAGAGTTACTCTCAGGTTCAGATGAGATAACATGTGCAAAAATGATTTGTCCCAAGTACATCAAAATATTTATAGCAATAATTTTTGTGGTGTCAAAGAACTGGAAACAAAGTAGATATCCATACCCATCCATCAGCTGGGGAATGACTAAATAAATCTATGAAAATAATGCCAAAGGACCACATTCTAAGAAAAAATGGATATAAGGAATACAGAGAAGCTTGGGAAGGCATGCACAAGTAGATGCAAATTGAAGTAAGCAGAGCCAGGAAAACAGTAAGAACAATGGCTCTAACAATAAAGATGGAAGGAACAGCAATGTCAAAACAAACAAAAGTGAATGCTGTGAAACTATGATGATCTCAGACTTCAAAAAAGAGATAGGAAATTCCTCATAGATCTGTCTGTCCATCTGGTAAACTGCTTACTGATGATGCTGGCTGCGGCAGATGGTTTGGTTAGCTTGTTGGACTGTTTCTCATTCTCTTTTTAATTCTCTGTCACAAGAGATCACTGGGAAGGAAAAAAGGGCGAGTTTTCTTTTTTGAAATATATGTGCTACAAAACCAAAAAATATTGACATCTTTTTAAAAGGAAGGTGATCTGTAAGGGTATATAACATATAAATGTTAAATGTCAGTTGTTGATGAATCTGGAGTGAATTCCTTCTTAAACCTCAAATACTTCATCAGTATGTCAACAGATTTGGGTGTGAGTGCCCTATTGATTATATCTCTGTCTAGAGTCCCTCATATAGATTATTATCCTTCCATGACTTGGTGGACAAATTTCACGAGTTTCTGCACTCCTCAGAATCTGTTACTTGGTGGCCACGTTTTTGGTGATTAATGTCTTTGACTTGTCTTAGCTGGTCTTGAGATGGCAGATCTTTCATTCTTCCATCCAGGGTCCTAAATTGGAAGATCTGAAGATCATCTAGTCTTCCATCCCTGGTGCTAAACTTTAAGGCATTTGGATCTGCTGGAGACTATGTTCTCTTCATGACTTTCATGTACCCAAGGTCACTTCTGCCTCAATGAGTCATCCCAAGAGGACTTTAACACAGGATATTCCACATAATTCACATGTCTTCTCTTAGACTATTCCTGGATATTGGTTTTTCTGGGTTGAAAGAAGTTGATAGAGTTTTCATAACATGAAAAGCATGTTCTCTGGGAAGCAGTAGCTTCTACTAAATTTTTGCCTGGTTCTTAGCTCTCATATGCTGATACTCATCTAGAATTCAACTCTGAACATTTCAAGAGTTAGTCTAAACGTGTTTAAGTTATTCTGTCATTTTACCCATAAACAATCCTCCTCCTCCTTCTATAAGAGTGGAGGGGGAACTGACCCACTTAGTTTAGTAAAAGACTTTCATCTGGACACTCTACTCAGTACACAGAAACAAAGATATTAAGCAAAGGGGGGGATTCAGAGGAAAAGATGGAAGGAATACCCACACTGGTTGTTTGTTGAACCCCAAAAAGCAGACTATTTGGAAATACCCAGATGACTGGCTATTTTAAAGTTCATCCAGGTAATTTGACTTGTGACAACTCAGCCCATTGTAGATGTCTGACAATTTATCCCTGAGAATGTTAAGCTGGAAGGAGTCTTAGAGATTATCTACTTCCAGAACTTTGGAGTTGCATCTCAGGACCAGAAGGGACCTCAGAGGCCATCGATCTAGTCTGATCCATAAATAAATAGAATCCTTTCTACAACACAATCAACAAATAGTCATCCATTCTTGGCATAAAGAATTACAAAGCCTTGATTTTATGGATGCAGAATCTGAGATCTCCAGATTTGATGTTAGCTTTACAGGCATGAAGGCCAACACTTTCTCCATGCTACCACATTGCCACTTCTCACACTAAGGCAACTTCTTGTCAAGACACTTGCTGGCTCTCTAAGGAGCATCCTGAAAAAAGTAGGTTCAGGCATTGTGGGAAAAAATTGAAAAACACATTTGGAGATTAACTAGTCCCTTCAATTTCTGGGGAGATGTAACTGCTTTACATACACATGGACTACAGACACTTGTAACCAAACTGAAAAGTAGGAGAATCACAAAATATGTTGTGAAAGCTCGTTGTGTGTTTTTGTCACCTAATAATGTCTCTTGTAAAGTGATTTGTCACTGTTACCATAAAGAGAAATCAACCCAGATAGACTATGGGAGCCAAGCCTGAAGCATTGGATCTGAGCTGATTACAGGTATTCCTAGAGATGAAGCCTCTATTGTTTTATGTGTCACAACTAATAAAATGTTCTCTCTCCCCGTGTTCCTGGACCAAATTAGAACCATTGGGGATACTCTGGGTTTATTTCACTTTTTGCCCTTTCACCAGACACTGCCATGGATTATTGAACAGCTTTGGAAACAAAGGTCTCTGGCCTCTTCTATTTTGCTTCTTTTCCAGATGCATTTGAATGATCTTATCTATTTACTAGGAGATCTACATTTTGTATTCTGTTATAAGTGTTTTGTTGAAAGCAGATACACTGGAACTTTATATAAACACTGGGAGAAAAACATGGCAAGGCTTCATGTCCCAGTCTGTTTGTGGACTTAGGCAGAAATTCTTCCACAGACCAGGGTTACTGCATATCTCCCTTTCAATAGAAGCAAGGGACATGACTAGGCTCAAATCTACTTACCAATGAAGCCCTTGCTTCCGGTGAACTCTGTTCCATTGTAGGAAAGTCCACAGTTTCCTAAGAACCTAGGTATAGTGGTAATAATAGTAGTAGTCTCTCGGTAACCGAGAATGATGATTGTCTTTGTGTTGTACAAAGACACTTGTGCGTGAAGGAGATTTAAGTGGAAAAGTCGGTGCACAGAGATAGTCTCACTCTCTCGGCATTGGAAGCCTGGGTCCAGTGGCATGAAAAGTCGTTACACCTGGAGACTTCCTCAGCTGCATTGGATGGCCGTGTTGTCTTTGGTGCTCCAACACGCCCTGAGCACTCCACAGTGCCTTGCTGCGTCGCCCTCTCAGTCGTTGAACCTTCTTATTGGTTTCTTCTGTCTGTTCAGCCGAAGCAGTCTTCTCATGCTGGGTGAGCAAAGCCCTGGTTCACTAGGGGTCGACGACCTGATGGCTACCCTCACAAGGTTTAGCCGGCCTGTCGAAGCCGTTGCCCGGGGTGTGGCCATTGCCGCATGCTAGCAGCTACTGGGAGCCACAAGTAAGAGCTGGGTATCAGGTGGGGGTCAGAGGCTGGAGAGCTGCCCTTGAAGGGCACGACAAGCCCTCCATACCAGAGATACTACCCCTCCCTGTGGTAGAAGCGGCCTTAAAAGTTCTTTTGTCTGCTTCCCTCATTTGATTGAGGAGGAAGCTACCAACAAGAGAGGTGATATAATTTGCCCAAGGTCACATAGGTTAACATGATCAAAGCCAGAATTCAAACACTATTTATTGACTCCAAATCCAGGACTCTTTCCAATGTTCCTCCCTCTCTCATTTCCTTGGGCAAAGACAAACAGAGACTTAGTGCCTTGTTAATTTAGTTAAGGATCTCTGACCAATTCTGAATTGGAAAGGGATTGAGTGAGGTCCTGGTGACTGACAGACCAAGACTCAGTCTCATTTGGCATGGAAAGGGTCATCATCTAGTATCAGGGGATTCTTTTTGGATCTGATCTAGGATCTGATCTAGGAAGTCCAATTATATTATTTTGTATGTATGCAAGAGGTCCCTAATAAATACTTTGGAAATGAATACATGAGTCATAAATATCAGGAATCCCTCAAATCTTAGTATAGTTGAAGCTATGAAAACGTCAAGACTCTACTAAGACTGTTGGGATAACCCTGAATATTGCTATTAGTCTCAGGATTTCTCAGACTTTCTTGAAAAAAGATGTTTAAGTTTCTTGTTTCTTATAAAATGGTGCCTTCAGCAGTGCTTATCCAATCAGCATCTCTGCTCGTTGGAAATATATGAACAAAGAGGCATAAAACTGGTCTCTTTCCCAATTCGCCTCAGTGGTGAAATAAATGATGTGAGAGGCATCAAAAGAATTGTCCCGATATCTAAATGTACCTTATGTGCCAGGATAGAAACTCACAGGGGATGACTGAAGACCATACCCTAAATGAAGTCTCAGTGAATTCCCTCACTGGAGCAGGTGCTGGACCCACCCGGTGAGTTACTTGGGAGAGGGAGAGCCCAGAGAGATAGTCCCTCTACCTATGCAATTCAGTACCTTCTCAATAACTTCTCTCCTGGGAGAGTTGCCTAGAGGGAGGTGTCAAGCTCTGGGGCCCCAACACTTCCTGGTGCCTTATGAAAAATAAATGAAAATACAATAGAACATGGATAATGGTAATGTGTGGTTTTCTAAGGTGGAGTAGTGGATAGGATCTGGAATATGAAGATTCTCCTTCCTGAATTCAAATTCCTCCTCCTCCTCCTCAGACACTTCCTAGCTGTAAGTTTCTGGGCAAGCCATCTAACCCTGTTTGCCTTGGTTTCCTCATCTAGAAAGTGAGCTGGAGAAGGAAGTGGCAAACTACTCCAGCATCTTTGTCAAGAAAACTCCAAATGGGGGTCATGGAGAGTCGGACACCACTGAACTTGCCTGAACAACAATAACAAAATTAAAAATAAGACCTGCAGGGATCCTATGTACAGTTTAGTGGCCTCTGTTACTATTTGAATTTCACACCACTGGCCTAAACCCTAGAGTTAAAGTGATTTGTCCAGGGTCATTCAGTCAGAATGTGCCAGAAGCAATATCAGCTCATGTCTTCTTGCATCCAAGGCCAATTCTCTCTCCACTAGCTGGGCTACTTCTCTCCTTAGAGTAGAATACTATCACAATAATGGACATTTTGACAGGCTTTTAAAAAACCCTTTCCTGCTGTCTTAGGATTGATACTAAGTGTTGGTTCCAAGGCAGAAGAGCAGTAAGGGCTAGGCAATAAGGGTTGAGTGACTTACCCAGGGTCACATAGCTAGGAAGTGTCTTCCTCGCTGCCCCATTTGAATAGGTTTTTAACAGTTATAAGTCATTTTCCTTACATCATCTCATTTGATTTTCAAAACAACTCTATGGGAGTTAAATGCCAGAACTATCATTGTCCTCATTGTACCCAGAAGGAAATCGAGCTCGAGAAAGTTAAGTGATTTGTGTAGACTCATACAATGATGCTCAGATGTGGGGAATGGATCCTAACCAGTGAACTCTAAAATGGCGATGGAGAATTACCCTAAGAAGTCTGGAGACTGACCTCAAGGGGTAGATGATCTACTGTTCATAGTGGGAAGACAGGCCTGAATCCACATATGTTTCTAGAGTCAATTATGATAAGGCTTATCTTCAATACAACTATACCAACCCTTATCTTCTAGCCCTCTCCAATTCCCCTCTCCTGGACCCTTCTTTTGCTCAGCACTCCCTAAAGCTCCCACTTTAGAGTCCTGTGGGAGTCCCTCAGGACACTTCTCATGGAAAGGAATTTTGAGAAGATCCCAGCAACTCCTCTGACTTCCTGGTCCCCCTTGGCTCCAGTAGGGCCCTTGGGAGAGTGGTCTCTGAGAGGCAGAAGTTCTGCCTCCTCCATTCTTTTTGGATGGAACAGAGTGAGTCCCTCAGGATAAGCAGATGTGTAATTTGTATTGTAGATCTCTTCACCTCCTGTCTTATCGATTTTCCAGCTTCTTGATCACCACCATCTTTTCAGTCACCCGGGCGCCTGACATCACATCATATCATTATAACATCAGTAACTCACTCTCCCTTAACCCATATCCATCAAACCAACCAGTTCCCAAATCGTAAATAGCTCCCACTTCCACGGCTTTTCTGTCTGTCAGAGTGCTTAGAGTTGTAAGAACTGGAATAATATTTCTACCCAGATATATATTTTATAAAGTTTATTAGGAAGGGTAGACAATCATTCCTAAGTGACCTGACCACGTGATCCCTAGCCTGCCAGTGTCTTCCCTCTTTCCCCCCTCACCTGCCTGCTCTGTTCCCGACTTCTTCCTTTTCTCCTCCATTCTCCCCCTATTCTCCCACTCAGAAGCCCAAAACCTTGACCTTGATTGACACACAGCATATTTACCGACGCAAAACCTGGTGCAACTGGGGTATGCCAGGAATGTTTGATGGACAGACCAAGCTACTGAGGAGGGGGGAGGTGAGGATCTTCTTTGACACAGAGTGCTGGGTCTGGAGCCAGGAAGATCAGAGTTCAAATTTGGGCTCAGCCCACCTGCTAGTCATATGATTCTGACATGGGAGAACTGTGGAGGCAGAAGCTATTTAAAACTTGAGAACTGGGGGCAGCTGGGTAGCTCTGTGGATTGAGAGCTAGGCCTAGAGATGGGAGGTCCTAGGTTCAAATCTGGCCTCAGACACTTCCCAGCTGTGTGACCCTGGGCAAGTCACTTGACCCCCATTGCCTAGCCCTTACCACTCTTCTGCCATGGAACCAATACACAGTATTGACTCCAAGACGGAAGGTAAGGGTTTAAAAACAAAACAAAACTTGAGAACTGGTTGGTTAGATTGATGTAGGCTGAAGGAGAGGGAGGAACTGAATATGATGTGATCTAGGTGACTGCAAGGATGGGGGTTTACTTAACCCATAACTGGGAAGTTGAAATTTAGGTGGGATTGGGGGAAAAGATAATATGACGACATAACAATCCATCATCTCTGTGACTTACTCTGAAGTAGGTGCTATTATTATTCCCATTTTACAGTTGAGGAAACTGAGTCACATAAAGGTTATGTGACTTGAAAATCCTGAATCTAATTGTAAGCTACAGCCTTGTTCAGTGTCTGGCACATGGTAGACACTCAGTAAGCCACAATCCTATGCAAGTCATTTTACTTACTCATCTGTAAAGTGAGTGGGTTGGATTTAGTGGCCTGTACACTTTTTCTAGGTCTAAAAATGATTCTGTAAACCCAAGAGTTGAGACTGAAACTGAAGTCAGCTTCCTCATTCCCTCCTAAAGCTCCAAATATATTTACTTGTTTTTTTTTCTCAGCTTCCTTCCTACCGCTCCCCAAGCTAGCTGAGTGGTCCTGGGTAGGGTCTTGAGATCTTTTCTATGTCTCGGACCCCACAGTACAGATGACCCTTCTATTTTCCTGGGTCCCAGATGACCTGAGAGGTCTCGATTCATAATTATTTTTGAAGATGGGACGAGGGCAGAGAAGATGTTATTGACATACGGACCCCAAATTAGTATGAATACATGAAGAGCCAGAATGGCACATCTGAAAGGTCACTGACCCCTGCTCTGATTCATTCCATCAATTGCTCTGAATCCTTGATCGACCAAGATGAACTCAATGGGCACCCTTTCAGCTTCACAGTGGATTTACAGCATGGAATCCTACAACCCAGTCAAGTAATTCAAGTCAAATAGAATTTGGAAGAAGTTGGGAAGTCCTTGAGTGGGATCTTCTTTCTTCACCCTGTCCTCAGATGGTTGGGCTTCCTTGTGTCAGCACAGTTTGGGCCATTTAAAAAGATTTCAATTATAGATAAGCAAATGTATTGAAATGGCATTTTGGAACTCGAGGTATCTCTTTGAGAAACCTGGGGCTACTCAAATTGTGTCTGGGGATATTTGGAGCATGAAAATGTTAATGCCTTCCATACATGATCCAAAAATTTGGGGCTAGAAGAGGCCTTTAAGAGCATTTAGCTCAGCTATATCATTTAAAATATGAAGAAACAGAGACCCAGAGCCATCAGTGATTCATCTGAGGTCACGTCGTCTTCTAGAAGCAGAACTAGGAGATCCGGGTTCTAACTTTCTGATCTGGTGTTCTTGTTCCTTGAAGGCAAACACTTTCATTTTGCGTCTGAGGCATCTAGTACTGGGCTCAGTATACAGTTGGTGCTAAATAAATGCTTGCAATTAATGAATTTGAAGAGTGTAATTGAATTACATGGAATTTTAACCTGACCTCAGGGGGAGCTTCCCCAGAGCTACATGCAGAAAATTTGATCTAACTGCGACTCGGACTTACCAAAGTAAACCGTAGGGGCAAGGAAGGAGCCTGGGCCATTCAGCTGGAGGCTGGGAGGTCCCCAGATGGGCCTGGGCTTATTGTGCCTCTGTATTTCCCCACTAAGGATGAAGAAAGTAGGAATGAACAGAAACTTGGTCATCTACATAAGCAATGGCAACCCACTCCTCGGCTTCTAGTTTACATGTTCCTTCCTGGCTTGTGTCCCCACTTAGGCTTACAGATTGGCAGGAGAGGATGAGGTGTTTTCTGTTCCTTTCCATCTAATTAAAGAATAGCCTCCTTGGAGAAAGAAAATGACTCAAATGAGGACCTTTCCTCGTCATCCTCCCAACAGCAGAAACTGGAAAAATTTGAGACCAAAGAAAGACGCGCCCAGAAAATAAACGGGCACCTTCGCCTCACTGTCAGGGCAGATGACCAGGGCTGAGAAGGAAGGGCCGTTGGCTGGCAAGATGGCAGCCGGGCATGCTGGGAGAGCGCATGGCCGTCAGATCCTCCAAGGGCACCAGAGAGCGGGCCGGGACACGCTTAGCCTCGTAATGAATCTGAAATTCGCCGACACCACTGTTCATCACCTGAGTGAGGGCCGGAGAGTAAATGAAGATAGCCATTCCCCAGGAGGAGAAATATTTATTCATTTAATGGCTGAAACAAAATGCCATCTCTGTTGTGATAACCAAAGGTTTCGAGTGCATTACTGTCATTTCTCTACCCACTCGCAGGCTGACGGCTGGGTCAGATGGCGCAACAGTCCATGTAATCTCCTGAATGGAAAAAAATTAGGGCCCGAGTGCCAAATAGATGGCCACAATGGAATCCCAGGTAAAACAAGCATATTCCTTCTCTGGGCGGCCCTCCCCCCACGTTAGAGAAATTCCAGTCATTTCTCATTACTGTGAAGGTCAGCCTAGCTGGGGAAATTGTTTCTGCTTTACAATTCCCCAAACTGTAGAAAGCAGTTAGACTTCTGGACAAAAACTAATGTTGCATTCACAGGGAAAAGAGGCTGAGACGGCAGGGCCGTGGTAATAAGAGAATTTTTTACTCTCTCCACTTCCCTGTGAACCTAATCAAGTGTGACATGAGAAAATATACTGGGCTCACCCAGCCAGAATCTGCCTGCCACCTGAAAATGTCCTCAATATTCCACTGCTTGGGACTTTACAATGATCCTTCCGACATCAATTTTGGGCATGTACATCAAAATGCCATTAGAAATGCTTCCAAACACCTCCCCGAGGCCGGCGGCCCTGCACTTAGGCGCCAATCGAAGGCCAGCCGCAAAGACTCCCTGGCGATTGACAAAAGGTTTCTTTCGATTACTCATTTGAAAGCATTTGGTTATGGCCAGGTGTCTGGGGAGAAGCGGGGGGGCTCGGGATGTCTGGGCGGCTCCCCCCTGCCCCGAGGATGCCCCACTGCTGGTAGGGGTGGCTGATGGTTACTGCCGGAGCATTCAGAAGCTGCAGTCAACATTTCATTAATATTTGTTGTCTTAGTGAGTTCTCGACTCTCTCCTCCAGCCCCAGCCTGGGAATATTTGACTGGCAAAGACACATACATACAGGGGATGTGTATGACCTACCTTGCCCATTTTCTGATGGACCCAACAAAGAGTCCAGAGTCTGTGCATGCACGCCCTTGCTTAGACCCTCCTCGCACTCAGGGCTCATGGAATTCATTTTTACCAGGTTAGTATTGCCTTCTACATCTGGAACAGGGCAGAGGTGTGTTTCTCCAGTGGACTGCCTGGAATGTGCTCCCTCTTGGACCCTGCCTCCCAGAAACCTCAACTTTCTTCAAAGCTCAGCTCAAGTTCCCTCTCTTATGTGAATGAAGCCTTTTCTGTTCTTCCAGCTGCTAGTGACATTGCTCTTTCCTCCCCATTACCAGCGAGTGATCTGGTGCACCTTTTGTATGCTGTATGACCCTGGGTAAGTCACTTAACCTGCCAGTGCCTTGGGGAACTCTTTGAGACTGTAAATTGCAGAATTAGTCACTGGAGTGAGGGATTCCCCATGCCCATCGACGTCCCAGATCTGGGACAAACAGAACAAAACAAAAAGAAAGAAATGAATATTTGTGCATTGCATATACAGTATAGAATGTATATGTGCACCCCATAGAATATAAACATGTTATATATGACATACAGGCACACACCAAACCATGTGTACACATATGACATACATGTTCTCTCCCTGATAGAATGCAAGTTCAAGTGTTTCACTTGTGTCCTCGAATCCCCAACACAAAGCACAATGCCTGGCATACAGTAGGTGCTTAATAGATGCTTGTTGGCCAACTGATTGGTACCTATGTACTAGAACCACAAAGAGAGAGGGCTGACTAGGGCTCTGGCCAGGGTGCTGCATTCTGAGGGTGCTGACAGCATTCTCAATCCTTTAGCAGAGTTTAGATCTTAGCCAGCAGGAATTTTGAGTTGAGACAGGAAATTCCCAGAGTTGGCCCAGTGAGTTCCTCCTGCACTCCTCCTTGCTTGGCCTTCCATGGCAGGACAATGAGCACATGAAGCCATTTGCTCCAGGTTCTGTTTGGTTGACTTTTCCCAGGCACAAAAATTCCTTCTTCTGGCTACATTACACAAGCTCACACATCCCCAGAGAAATGGGCAGTTTGGGGACCAATGCTTGGCATCACTAATGAAATTCTTGATGACAATTTTATTATTGTTCAGTGACAAAAGGCTGTCTGAATGGAAGCTGACAGCCCACAGTGGCATTATCATCCCCTTCCTTTGCCCTAATATTTACAGGAAATATTACAAGTGTTTGACATATAAATCCAGCATTTGACCGACTTTAATAACCATGTGATCAATAAGGAGTGATATTTTTATAGCCTTGGGTCAATATTTAAAGGGTCACGGGTGGCAAATCTTTATCCAAGCAATAAGGCAAAATCTTTTTATTTGGGGAATCCATAATCACTTTCTCCTGTTCTATTGGAAATGGGTAGATTTAAGAGGCAAGATCTCTTCCAGCACTGGGCAATGGCATAGGGGGAATGGGCATCACAGGAGGACAGGAGTCCAGATGACCATGTCTCTTCACTTCTTGGTTTTAGAGATATGAAGAAGAAATTCAGCAAAGGGCAGATTAGCCTGACATCATGAGTGGAAAAATCCATCCAACGCAGAAGTGAGAACTGAGCACCCCAATTCCCAGCCTCCTAGAGAAATTGTGACTTCTCTGGGCAGGTGGGTCTCTCAGCAACTGCAATGCATTCAACGTCATCCTCAACAAGCAGGACAGAAATCCACCCATCTGGACTTCCCTCCCCTCCTCCCACACACATGATCTGCCTCCCTGGCCACACCACCCCTGCCAAGGGAAATCAACAACATCTAGGTCTAGCCACTTGGTTGGCCACGAATTACACTCAGTTTAGAATGCTGCAAGCATGGCCCTTGGCCAGGTTTCAGGGAAGGTTGGCCTGCCTACGGAGGGAATGAGATAGTTTCCCAGTGGGGAGGGGAGATGTAGCTGCTGTGGAGTATTTTGTGTGGTTACTGCTCACTAACTGGGTCTTCCTTTCTGCCTCTCAAGGGACTTTAAAAGATAGCCTCTTGGTTCAACCATGATGAGCTGGTGCCCGTGCCTACCAATGGTCAGAAAAATGATTAGGATGTGTGTAGGTGTGTGAGTGCAAATCAGTCAAACGAGCTATGTGTCTGACTCAAATGAATAGTCAGAACAGTTCCTACATGGGTATAATTCTAATTTTTATCTTTCATGGCCAGCCCAGAAGTCACCACCGTTAGGAAGTCTTCCATGATACCCATGATACCCCCTAGTTATTTTTGTTGTTCACTTATTTCAGTTATGTCTGACTCTTTGTGATCCCATTTAGTGTTTGCTTGGCAAAGACAGGAAGTGGGTTGCCACTTCCTTCCCCAGCTCATTTTACAGATGAGGCAAGTGACTTACCCAGGGTTACACAGCTAGTAAGTGAATGAACCTAAATTTGAAGTCAAGAAGATTCCATATAACTGAGCCTATGTTGGCTTAGCCAGGCTCTCCTTAACTATTTTTTTTTCACAGTACAATTTGCAGACTTTCAAAATCTCTCTATTTATCTTCTCTGATGGGTGCTAGGAGAAAAATACATTCCCAGATGACTTGAAATTAAATGCACTCACATTCTTGTGTTAGGGTAAAAAAACACCTGAATCGAAAACTCTGGCTACTGCTGTAGGTTGCATCTTGGATGGACCTTGGAAGTGAGGGACAATGGGAAGAGCCTTGAACTTGGGGGGTATAGGAAATGACTATCTCTCAGAGCCTCAGTTTCCTAATATGCAGAATGGGAGATAAGAATATTCATATTTAGGATCCCACAGGATTCTCATGATCAAATGAGATAATAGATATGATGATTTATTATTTTATTTTATTTTAAGAATTGGGAGAAGAGTGATAAGGGCTAGGCAATGAGGGTTAAGTGACTTGTCCAGGGTCACACAACTATTTGAGGCCAGATTTGAACTCCTATTTCTGGGCTTGGCTCTCAATTCATTGAATGAGCTAGCTGCCCCAGGGATTGTTAATAAAAAAATTTTAACCCTTTCTTTTTCTGTTTCTCTATTCTGTTATTGTATAGAGCTTGAAGATATTAGGCCATAATTTCATTTCTATAGGGAATTCCTAGATGAATAAACTCCTTCTACCAGTTTAAGTTAGCACCTAGGGCAGTGGTTTGTAAACCTTTTAGCATGCCATGTCCTGCCCCCACCAGAGACCGAGTGCCTGGCTACCCCTCCTTTGCCCCTCTGCCCCCCTCCCCCCCCCCCCACCTTGCCATCTTACCCCAGGCAGGGAAGAGAGAAAGGGAGAGAACTGGACCAGGTACTCTGCTCAGGAGAGGGAGTAAGCACTTCCATTGGGCTGCTGGGCAGAGGGGTAGGGAGGCATGGTAGAGAGGGGGAAGGGAGCAGATGGGCCTAAGTCCTTCTGCCTTGCTAGTAACTAACTCTGGAGGTCTCTGTGTGCCATCTTTGGCATGTGTGCCATAGGTTTGCCATCATGGAGCTAGGGCATTGAGAACATAAGTTACCTACCTATGGTCATTCCATGAGTATAGCACATGAATCCAGGTCTTCCTAGCTTCCTAGCTTCCTAGGTTGTCTTTCAGTTCACTGCACCAAGAGTTCTAAAACTTTGTGGTTTTGGAACCCCTTCATGCTCTTCAAAATGTCTGAGGACTTTAAAGAGTTTTCATTTATAGGGGCTGTATCTGTTGCTGCTTACTGAATGGGAAATCCAAACATTTCAGCATTGTTATGAAAATGGTTTCACTCTTGCAAAGCTCCTGAAAGCTCCCCAGGGGTCCCTCCACCATACTTGGAGAACTCCTACCCTGAACCACGCTGCCTCTCCAACTTGATTTCAATGTGTTGTATAAAACATGATCAAAATAAGTCAAGGATAAAAATCTGGCCAGAAATTGGAGGGCAAGACCTGAAAAAGGCCTTTCCTGGCTAGGGGCTGAGATCTGAGCTGCTTTTCCTGTAGGCACCCACTCTGTCTGGTCACTGAGCAGATTCCCTTCCCTAGAGCTTTGTAATGGGTTGGGGAACAAGAGCTGTCTCACTGCTAGGCCGATTCTAGTGGGCCATGTCTCATTTCCCTCATCCCTCATGTCCCACAGGCATGTCCATTTGCATATTTCCTTTTTACCCATTATTGATCACTTTAAATAGGAAATAAGAAAGCATTGCCTAAGTGCATGATGCTTGAAATTTGGTCACGAATGAAAACCCAAGGTGCATTTGGGCTGGAAAGTGTTTTTCAAGCAATTCAAAACTCGATTATAATTTGGCATGAATTCACTGATAAAGCAGTTTTCTATTTGGGAAGGTGGGTGAGGGGGAGGATTGGATTACCTTGGAATGGTTGGTTGAGAAAAGGGACTCCAAAGCTGGCCACAGCTATTTGCAAAGGAAGGCCCGGTGGTCACTTGGATGACAGGCTGGCCAGTTTCTCCATTCTGAGCTCACCCTCTTCCTGCTAACTCCACCCCACCATGTGACCTGCACACATCTCTTAGAAATGGTCCCAGTGCCTGGATAACACTTGAACAAGTCAGAGCTAAAGTCCTTGAGGAAATCCATTTTCTAAGGTTAGGGACTTGAAATTCCCATAATTCTGAGCTTCCAGATTGTTTACAAGAGGAGAAAGTGGCGAGGACCACCCCCCCCATATCCTTTGTGTTTATTCCCAGGAACTTAAATGAAGTTACTTCCAAGAAAAAATAAAGTTTAAAATGTTTTCCCCCTCCCTTCTTCTGACAGTTGCTGACATTCTTGGTAATCTTTAGAAAATAGGTGCATGCTATGATTGCATTAGGGAGGAAATGAATTAAATCAAGATTCTCAGTCTGACAAGTTGTCACTCTGTGATCTGCTTCTGAAACCCCCAAGTGCCTTTAAATAGGCCTCCAGGCTCTCTGTTTTGGGGGTGGGAGGATGTGAAACAATACAGATTAATATCATCACCAAAAGAAATAGAGGACAACAAAGGAATTGATTTGTGAAACAGAAAAATAAGCCCAAAGGAACTTTCTTTTGTTACCTTGGGCAAAAATGAATTCACTGATTCTTCCCAAACCCACAACAAAGGTAGGATCCTAGATCTAGAAGTGGTACAGACTTCCAAGGGGATCTAGGCCAATGATCCCATTTTACAGAGTGGGAGACTGAGCCCCAAAGGACTGGAGTGACTTGACCAACATTACAGAGTAATCACATACAGCAATACTGGGGAAGCCAGAAAAGAAAGCTAGTGCTGAGCTTTCTCTTCATTTCGCTGAATCATCTCTTTGTTGGGTTTTTTAAAACAGACTTTGGGCTGAGAAGACAGCAGTTTACATGGAATTTAGAGTGAGAGGAGATCTTGCCTCAATAGAATGTCATTTCCTTGATGGCAGGACCAGTTTTTTCTCCCTTTATTTCCCTAGTGGCCAGCACAGGACATCTCAACTAGCAGGTACATCAATGAACAAATAAGTGAATCGAATTTAATCCTTTCCTCACTTTATAGAAGATAAAACTGAGTCCCAAAGAAGAAAGGGACTTGTTCAAGGCCATCTTGGCAGTAAACAACTGCATGACCACTCAAACTTGGGTCTCTGGGCCCCCAGTCTAGCAATCTTCCCATTATACCATGTAGCTGATTTGTATTAGGAAAACAGGGAAAATAATTGGAACACACCATGTTAATAAACATTCTTAGAATCAGCAATCTAGAACCAGAAGGGACCTCACAAATAATCTAGTCCAACTCCCTCATTTCAGAGGTCCTTAGAAGTGACGTAGGAGGGGTAACAACATGACTGAGACTCGATTTGAATTCAAGCTCTCTCACTCTAAATCCAATGCTCTTTCTACTGTTTACTGATGGGGAAGTGGAGGCAGAGACTTGGCTACTTCAGAGCACTCCTTAAATAAGGGTGATATTTGTCCACGTGAAAGAGGCAGAATGCCAGTAAGGGGGAAGAAACCAAGAAGGGAGCTTCCAGAGGCTGTTTCACTGCAGACAGCCCTTCCTTCGTAGGTGAATCTTTGGTTCCACATAGGCCAAGAAAAGGAAGGGGTCTCCTTTCAATTCTCGGAGGGGCTAAAGCCCAGGGTAAGGCACCCCCCCCCAAAGTTGGGAAACAATGTAAGCGGATAGAAGGTAATTCCTGCCTCTGATAGTGTAATAATGTAAGAATAGAGAGTGCTCAGCATCTCTATAACAATGTACCAGTGAACAATCAGTCTAGTCTGTAAGTGTAACAATGGAACAATGGCTGTTCATGCATACACAGAGTGCCATCTCCAAAGGAGACACTATGTTTCAGTGGTTTGGAGAACAGAATGAAAATTCTTGGATCCAAATTCTGACTCTGCCCCTGCCTACCTCTCAGATCTTTGGAAAGTTACTTTGTTTCCCCTTCTGAATCTTGCTCTCCTTCCCTGGAAAATGAAGGGCTTGGACTTGGAGACCTCTAAGAGGCATTTCCTCTCTCCATGATCCTTTGCAAATTCCAAGAAACCCCACCTGCCATGTCTATGTGGTTACACGTGTTTCTCGCAGTAATTAAAGCTCTGGTACTTTTCACTTCTCCATTCATATCCATCCAACAGAATTGTGGGTGCCTTCTATGTGCAAGGCATTGCGGATCTCTAAGCGTATTTTAAAATGGTCCGTCCTGGAAATATTTGACAGGAGCTATTTAATACAATTGAATTGCAGCCAGAAGACAGTTGTGTCGTGTGTTCAAGGCTCTCTTTTTCTGGCTGATAATTCATATGTGGTTTAATATATGCATTTTGTGACTGGACCTCGGATTTCCGGGCGTAGGGAAGTCCTCCCAAGGAAACTTGTCTCAGGGCAGGTTGGCACCTTCCCTACAACTCTTGTTCTAAGAGAGTTGCCTAGAGCAGTGAGGAATGAAGCCACTTGCCCACAGCCAGAGGCAGGCTTGAACCCAGGTCTCCCTGTGTCTGAGGGTCTTATGCTATGCTCCCTCTTCGTGCATACGTATTGCGATAACTATAGGGCATATTCATTCACTCATTCATTCAACAGATAGCATAATTGTGGCTGCCAAGGCATTATGAGCCCATAAATGTGAGCATTAGTTTTATTTCTTTAAACTCTGAAGTATTTAATGAGCTCTGTTTAATGTGCCTGAGTACCAGTTAAAAGATAGGGGCCTGGGGGCTGGCTGTGCTCTCCCAGAAGCCCCCTCTTCCGCCCGGTGACTCCCAGGCATTTGAACATTAAGTAGATAATATCTGGAAATGCAATTTTAAATAAGGATGTCAGCCGCCCTTTGAGAAGTGGTTGACTACTTCAATGCAAATACATCTTGCATGTACAATATAAAAGTCTCCGTGTTGCATTTGAAATCTGATAAATATTTATCATCGATGCTGTTTGCTTTTAATCTGCTCCGGAGCTGCTCATTCCTCCAGCTCTTTAGTGGTTAAACAAAAATGGCATTTACATTACAATATTGCTCGCCAACAATCTCATTTTCTGGTTTAGTCAGCAGCCCTTCATGCTTGATTAGTCTTTAATTACACAAATACCTACATATTTTTAAAAAACTTTCCTCCTTTCCATACTTTGAGCATGTAATTATTTTCTCTTGCATGCAATAACCTTTAATTTTAGGATTAAGCAACTGATTCTCTTTAGTATGGATGGGCTTTGTCAAGTGTTAAAGTAAATTTGGTTATTGTATTATGAGGAGGAAAATGCACTTTGGGGCAGCCTTTCAGTAGAGCACCTGGCAGGGTGCAGAGGCTCAGCAGCAGTCAGGGATCCCACCACCCCACCTCCATCACTCCCGCTTTGAGGCTCCTCCCTCCGCCTTCCTTTCTTAGGGTCGGACCCAGGCTCACCGCCTCTACCGATCTGAGTGCGGTTCCGACCAAAGTCCTAGCCCAGGGGCAAATGGCCCATTTTCTGCTTAGCTTCCTAAGGGGGAACGTCTCTAAGAGCCGGAGGGGAAACAAAGGCAGGCTGGCAGCCCCCTGGAGGAAGCTTTTGCCATGAAAGGCTCTTGGGCTAGCCACAAACTTTCCCCAACTTCTTTGGGTGGCCGCTCACTGGCTTCCTGCGCAGCCTCCTTCAGGCTTAGACAGCCCTACTCAGTGCAGTAGTTTGTGTTTGGCTACAACAGGATGGCCAGACCACAAGCTCGGGGAACAGTCTAAACAGTGCCCAGCCAGACCAGAGCTGTTCCTTGAATGATGCTCCTCTTAAGGCAGCCTAGAATCACAGCAGCGTTCTCAGCATCCATTGTGTGTGCAGCCCATTAAAGCGCCCAGATCCGTCAAGCTAAGCCTCCCACATTTTTACTGGGGAGTGATGGAAGATTTTACATTTAATAATAATAGCCAGCAATTATGTAGCACTTGAAGGTTTGCAAAGTACTTAACAAATCCGATCTCAATTTATCCTCCCAATTGCCCTGGAAGGAAGGCAGCGCCTTCCTTTAGTCTCATTTTACAGATGAGGAAACTGGAGTTGGACAGAAGTTAAGTGACTTGTCCAGGGCCAATCAGAAGCATCAGAGTCTGAATTTGAATCCTGACCCCAGATTCAGTGCTCCATCCACCATACCACCTGGCTGTCTAAAAAAAGAAGGCTTTGCTAACCTTTAGCTCCCAAAGCTCATTTTTTAAACGAGAACGTAAGCCCAGAGTGGTTAAGTGAAACAAACCAAATGAAACAGGACGAATGTTGGCCAGGTAGGGAGCTGGGTGGTGCAGTGTCTTGTCAAGTTCATCTGACTTCCTTTGGTGAGTTTTCATGTGAGCAGAGCCTCTGAATAGAAGCAAAATATCCCCATCTCTCCTCGTTCCTTTCCCACCCAGTTCTTAACCATTCGGGCTGGATCCCCTCTTCTGGGGGGAAGAGTGTTTCTGTGTTTATTCTGCTCCTTTCACTAAACTGGTCTTCTTACTGGGCTAACCTTCCCTCCATCTGTGGGGTTGCCCAGGAAAGTCTGTGGGAATTGCTTTAATTCACTTCACTTCAGTTCAACAGCCATCTTTTAACACCCGGGAGTTAGGTTTGATGTCTAAATCCGAGCTCACACAGGCATCTCTGGGGAGCACAATAATACTGTTGCACAACTGACAGTCTATACTTAAAGAATGAGAACTTGAAAGAAAGTAAGACAGAACTCCTAAAGAATGCTAACTGGGACAGCTAAGTGGTTCCATGGATAAAGAGCCAGGCCTGGAGATAATAGATCTTGAGTTCAAATCTGGCCTCAGACACTTCCTGGCTGGGTGACCCTGGGCAAGTCACTTAACCTAGTCAAGTGTCTAACTCTTACTGCTCTTCTGCCAATACTTGGTATTCATTTCAAGATAGCAGGTAGGGGTTTAAAAAAAAAGAATGCTAGCCTAGGGAACGCGATCACCACTAGCTTCAAAGGCTAGTGCCCTTTTGAGAGATAGAATGTTGTCACTGGAGATTATAGACAAGTTATCCAGCCCCCTTATTTGACTTATATGAGGAAACTGAGGCACAGAGAGATTAAAGTCATCTGTCCAGAATTATACAGCCAGAAAGTGTATGAGGCTGGATTCCTGACTCCAAAAGTGTCATCCTGTCTCTGTACCTCAATGACTTACCATTGGAACATCTCTTTTCATCAGGTGGTCTCTGTTAAAATACACAATCAGAAAACACCAGCAACTACTTCCAGTGCTTTTTATAGATTTGGAAAGACCCTCCTCTAGGAGTGATTCTGGGAGGCAGATGGAGCAAGGGCTGTTCAGATCTTTCAGATGCAGAAAAAGGGAAATGCTGAGTGACCTGTCTCTAATCTCAGCTTGCACATGGTTGGAGCCCAAAGCTGACTGGAGTCAGGCTTATCCCAGAAGCAATAGGAAGCACTGAGGGCTTTGGAATAAGGGACTACCGTAGTCAGATTCATTTCTTAAGGATATTATTCATTGTGTTATTATTTTTCAACCCTCACCTAAGAATCTTAGAATCAATACTGTGTATTGGTTCCAAGGCAGAAGAGCAGGAAGGGCTGGACAATGGGGGCTAAGTGACTTGCCCAGGGTCACACAGCTGGGAAGGGTCTGAGGCCAGATTTGAACCCATCTCTTATCCTTGGAGCTGGGTGATATAGTAGATGGAGTCTTGGATTTGCAGTGTGCGAGCCTGAACAATATTTTTCATTTTCCCATGCCTCAGTTTCCTTATTTGTAATATAGAGATAGCAATAATAGCAGTTGAATTCCAGAACTGTGAAGATAACATGAGATGTATGTGTAGAATGTTTTGCAAAACTGAAAGTGATTTCTAAAAGTTAGTTAGATGATGATGATGATGAAGAAGAAGATGCTGACATTTAAGGCCCTCTCACATCTTACTTTCACCCACTTTTCTCTCCTATTTCACAATACTCCCCTTTAATCCCTCTGTATTCCAGACAAATTTTCTGACCCTCTATGTGTCACACTGATATTTAGCACATCAGCATCATTATTACTTCACATGGTTTCCCAGAAGAAGAGTGGTAGAGTAGATAGAGATCTGGTCCTGAACCAGCTCATTCCACTTTGGGGCATCGCTTATTGTTAGGCAGTTTTTCTTTAAGTCAGGAGTGAATTTGCCTCTCTAACTTCCACCCCTTGTTCTTAGTTCTGCCCTCTGGGGCCAAATGGAACAAGTCTAAACCCTTTTCAAACATGACAGCTTTTCAGACAGCCTTCTCTACTTCAGGCTGAACAACTGCTTTTCATGTGGCATGGACTGAAGGCCCCTCACCACCCTGTTAACTCTCTAGCTTTTTCATAACCAATCTATTATGTGGCTGGTGAGATTGCCTTTATGGTAGTCTCCTTCATTCCAATATAGAGTTCCTAATGACATTTAAAAATGTTCATTTCCCAAAAGGTCTGGATCAATGATACATGTAAAGCCCAGTGAAATTGCTCATTGGCTACGGGAGTGTAGTTAGTTAGTTAAAAAAATAAAATGTTCATTTCCCACTGTACTCCCATAAGGGGATGTGGAGCCCAGGGGGCATCCAGGTGGCAGTCATGGGCCATCTCAGCCTTGGCTCCCTTTATCCTACTGGGCAGAGAGTCTGATGTATTTCACATAGACATTTCAGGTTAAAATTGAAAGAGCTCTACTAAGCTTTTTCTCACTTGGGGTTCTCGAGGAGAATACTCTGGGGATTTTAAAGAGTGGATTTCCCCCCTTCAGATGGAACATCCTTGAGGTCAGGGGCTTTCCTCACTTTTGTCTTTGTGCCTTAGCACATAGGTCAGGCCTGGCATCCAGAAGGCAATCAATGAATACTTGTTGATTGATGCCTTGGATAGATCGGACTAGATTTCTAGTCTCTTCCAGTGGTTCCTAGGATTCTGAGTGTAATCATATGTTCCATGTGGTAATACTGATCTGCTCATTTGGGGGCCACCAGTTCCCAAGAGACCCTATCTCAGTTCAAAGGCAGATGAGGACATCATGTGCTCTATGTGTTATGTCTACTGGAGTTTGTGGGTCTTCAACTTAACCTACATGAGGGGACGGGGTACTGAGTCAGTGAAAGTCATCTTTTCTGGCTTTAAATTATATCTATGTTTGTGAAAATTGATATTAAGAGGTGCCCCTCATCGTGTTCCCTGGGTGTGCTGTGCCCTAGGAGACTGTCTAGTTTTCTTGTTTGTATTCAATTCATAGTATATTAGTCCTTGCCTAGCAATTTTGATGCCTGGGATAAAATGATAAAACTGCACAAATATCCCCTCAAATCAACTCTCTGTTTCTGTCTCTCTGTCTCTGACTCTATGTGTGTGTGTGTGTGTGTGTGTGTGTGTGTGTGTGTGTGTGTGTGTGTCCCCTGACAGTGGATCTATACATAAAAATGACCTGTACCACTGATCCTTGGATGGAAGAAGCCCTGGACACTAGCAGAAAGAAGTCCTAGGAAATCAGGTAGTCATTTGTAAGAAGGCACAGGTTAGGGTTGGGCTGAGAGGAATTCACATGGCTTTCAAGAGCTCAGGGGAGAATATGTGCCACTTGGTAGCTTCCTACATTAACTAATCATTCTTTCTGACTAGTTTCTGCAATACTTAAGGAATAAAAGTGTTGCCAAAATAGAAATACAACCAATTTTTAAATTGTATGCTCTTTTAAATTTGCTTTTTGAAATGTTTGGATCCTCTAAATTCCATTGCTTTGGAGCAAAGCCCAGTTGCCCTGTCCTGGTTATTGTTATACCCCCTGCAATGTTTTATCTCCAGGGATATAACCTGGGTCAGTGTACAAGACACCACCTTAATTTATAGGTAAAGCTCTTATTAAGATTGTCTGAATAATGAATAACTTTAGCAAAGTTGCAGGATACAGACTAAACCCACATGAGTCATCGGCGTTTCTATACATTACCAATAAAGTTCATCAGCAAGAGAAATTCCATTTAAAACACCTCTAGACAATATAAAAGGCCCCGGAGGCTACTTTCCAAGATAGACCCAGGAATTACATGAACACAATTATTAAACACTTTCCCCACAAACAAAATCAGATCTAGCCAGTTGGAGAATACTAGTTACATATGGTAGGCCTAGCTAATATGAAAATGAGAATTCTACCTAAATGAATTTATTTATTCAGTGACATATCAAGCTCCAAAGATTATTTCACAGAACTAGAAAAATACTAACAAAATTCATCTGGAAGAACAAAAGGTCAAGAATCTCAAGGGAATTAATGGGAAAAAAGGATGGGGGCCTAGCAGTACCAGATTTTAAACTGTACTATATAAAGCAGCAATCATCAAAACAATCTGGCACTATCTAAGAAATAGAATGGTGGATCAATGCAATAGATTAGACACACAATATACAAGGGTAAATGACCACAGCAATCTAGTGTTTGATAAACCCAAAGAGTCCAGCTTTTGAGATAAGAAGTCACTCTTTGACAAGCATTTCTGGGAAAACTGGAGAACTCTATGGTAGAAACAAGGCATAGACCAATACCTCAGCCCCTCTACCAAGTTAAGGCCAAAATGGGTATAGGATTTAGGCGTGAACAGTGATACCGGAAGCCAATTAGAGAAGCAGTTTACCTGTAAGATCTATGGATAATGGAAGAATGTATAACAAAATGAGAGATAGGGAACATTACAAGATGTAAACTATATAATTTTGGTTACATTAAATTAAAAACATTTTCTACAAACAACCAAGTTTACAAGGGAAACAGCAAACTGGGAAAATTTCTCTGAGGAAGGTCTTATTTCTCAAATATATAGAGAACTGATGAAATTTAGAGAATCATTCCCCAGCTGGCAAATGATCAAGTATCAATAACCATATAAAATATTCAAAATTCCTCTTTATTAGAAAAATACCACCAAAACAATGCTGAGGTACCAGCTTGTACCTAGCAGACTGGCCAATATGATAGTAAAGGAAAATGAGAAATGTTAAAGGGGATGTGGCAAAATGGGGACACTAATGCATTATTGGTGGAGTTGTAGACTGATTCTGGGAGGCAATTTGGAAACATGTCCAAAGGGTTATTAAAAAAAAAAAAAAACTGTGCACAGCCTTTGATCCAGTAATACCACTACTGGGTCTGTATCTCAAAGAGACTAAAAAACGAAAACAGAAGGACCTTTTGTTCAGAAATATTTATAGCTGCTCTTTTTATGGTGGCAAAGAATTGGAAATTGAGGGGATGCCCTCCAATTGAGGAATGGCTGATGCTGATGGAATACTATGGTGTTACAAGAAATGGTGAGCAGGATGATTTCAAAAAAGTTGGAAAGACTTCCATGAACTGATGCAAAGTGAAGTAAGCAGAACCCAGAGAACATTGTACACAGTTACAGCAATATTGTATGATGATCAACCATGGAAGACTTTGCTCTTCTCGGCAATACAATGATCCGGGACAATTCTGAAGGAGTTATGACAAAGAGTGCTCTCCACCTCCAGAGGAAGAACTGTCAGAGTCAGAATGAAGATCAAAGCAGACAATTTTTTTAACCCCTTACCTTCTGTCTTGGAATCAATACTGTGTATTGGTTCCAAGGCAGAAGAGTGGTAAGAGTTAGGCAATGGGGGTCAAGTGACTTGCCCAGGGTCACACAGATAGGGAGTGTCTGAGGTCAGATTTGAACCCAGGGCCTCCCATCTCTAGGCCTGGCTCAATCCACTGAGCCACCCAGCTGCTCCCCACCCCCCAGCAGACAATTTTTCATTGTAGTTTATTTGTGTTTCTATTTTGGTTTTATATGAGTACTCGCTCATAGCAATGATCAATATGGAAATCCATTTTGCATGATAACACACATATAATTCACATCAAATTGCTTATCGTCTCTGAGAGGGGAGAGGAAAAGGATGGAGGGAGACAATTTGAATCTTATATTTTTGGAGAATTTTGTTGAAAATTATTATTCCATGTAAATGGGAAAATAAAATATTAAAAATAAAATCTTTATGTGAATATTCTGTGAAAAAGGCTGATGCATTCTGACGTTCTGTGATGGATTCCTGCTTTCTGGTGTCTGGGCCATCTCTCCCTGGTTGGCTCTGGCTTGCCTTTGGGCTTGGGGATGAGGGCTGCGAACAAGAGTCCTGCCCCCACGCCTTTCCCATCAGCCACCCTTCATGACCTCTTTCTACAAGGGGGGATTCTTTGCACTCTCTTCCCTTACAGGAAGCAGAAAGGGCAGCTTTAAATGTCATTTGGGGAGGTTTCTGATCCAGTCTAACTCAACCCAATTCAGTCCCATCCAACTCCGCCCGACTCCAGTCTGTCCATTTCCAACCGGATCCAAGCCAGGACAATCCAAGCCATCCCAAGGAGCACTGTAGACTCCAACCCCTATTCCAGGCTCTTCAGACCCAAAGATAAAATGAAGCCAAGTGGTCCCTGCCCTCAGGATTCTTCCATTTTGCTATTGGGGAAATGCCTGGGAAAGAGGTGAGGGCAGACATGCTGGATGATTCCAGAGTTAAGTACCGAGTTGGGAGGGTGATCTGGAAAGGGGGCGGCACCTGAAGGAAGCCTTGCATGAAGCTCTGAAGTCCCAGAGGCAGGACAGGCGTTGGAGCCAGAAGGAGGACCAGAGACCCCAGTGCTCTCTGGTGGCTGAATTCTTGTGTGCTCTGCAATTGCAGCCAATCTGTTTCAAGTATCACCCCGTCTGGATGGCCTTCCATGGGGGCTTGGAGAAATGTGGGCCTTGTTTTGTTTTGGCCTGAATATGATTTGGTGGGAGCCAGTGGCCAAATCCAGTAATAACTGACATTTATGCCGTGCTTAAAGTTCTCAAAGTGCTTTTTGCTGCCCACAAGAGCACTGAGTACTCTTCTTGTTCCCATTTTAAGTGGAAGAAACTGAGGCTCAGACAGAGAGTGGCATGTCTAGGCTCACAATACTAGTGTGTGAGACAAGACTGGAACCCTTGCTTTTCTCCCTGCTCTGTCTCAGAATCAGGCCCTCTGCCAAGTCCTGGAGAAAGAAAAATGGAAACAAGCTGGCCTGAACCTCAAGACCCTTCCATTTTATTGGGTGGAGGAAGGCACTGACATGTACATGTGATGCCTGTGCAAATCTCGCCCAACATAAAGATGAGATGACTTGGTGGGGGAGGCACTAGCAGCTGGGTTTCATGGAGAAGGTGGTGGTTGGTGTGATTTTGGGGAGAAATTTAGGATTATAAGAGACCCAGGTGAGGAGGGATGCAAGTTCTGCATCCCGGGGATGGACTGTACCAGTGCACGAACTTGGAGCTGAGCCACAAAGTGCAAGAAGGAGAATTCTCTTGAACCCCTCACCTTCCATCATAGAATCAATGCTTTTTATTGGTTCCAAGGCAGAATAGCAGCAGGGGCTAGGTCATGGGGGTTAAGTGACTTGCCCAGGGTCAGATTGGAACCCAGAACCTCCCATCACCAGGTCTGGCTCTCTCTACTGAGCTTCCCAGCTGCCCCAATGAAGGAGAATTTTTTTTTTTTGAAGGAGAAATGTTTAAAAATTAGTCCAGAATTGTAGGGGGAGGGAGACAGGTCCTGAAAGCCTCGGGGGGAGCTTACTATTGAACGAGAGAGAGGAATAGTAAGCTCCCCGAGGGCAGGGAGGAGGCCTCTTTTGGTATCGCTGTCACTTAGCACAGTGCCTGGCACAGAGAAGATGCTTAATAAAGGTTTCCTGACTGAGAAATACGAAATTTCTACTTGATTCTAGGGACAATAGGGAGCCATTGAAGTTTATCCCAGGGGAGCAATACGGTCAGCAGGCTTTAGAAATACGGCCGCCTACTGCAAATATAACTCTATAGGGCCCTTCTCAATTCAGTGTAATTAGCCTCAATTCAGTTCAATTAAAGAAGCAGTCAGTTAGTAAGGGCCTTTAATGGGTCCGTACCCTGCGCGGCCGCAGAATGCAAAGAAAATGAAAAGAGACCCAGGCTTCAGGGAACTCGGACTTCCGCCGCTCCGAATGCTTCGGGCTGGCCCTCAGAGGTAATCTGGAAAGGCTTCCTGTAGGAGGTGGCCCCCAGGCTGACCTCCCAGCCCCCAACTCCCCCAGACTTGAGCTTCTTCCCATTCAGCGCTCCTCCCTCCCTTCCTCCCCGTAGCTCGGAACTCACGGGCTCTCTCTTTCCCTTTGCCCTTTGGCTCCCCACTCGGCCTGGCCCAGATCGTTAGGGCAGCGCCGGCCCCAAATAACCCGAGGTTAAGCAAAAGAACAAACAGATCATACAAATCCCCCCCAACGCCGGCCGCCGGGCTGCCCCGAAGGCTCTCCAAGCCGACATGACGGCTCGGCCCCAGTGAAAACAGAAACAAATTCGTTCTTCTGGGCGCCTTATTTGTTTCCAGTTGCAGCTACAGCGGCGGGTCAACGTAAGCCGGGAATGAGCCGCAGCAGCGGCTGATGGGCCGCCTGGAGCTGGCGGGGTCACGGATCAGCGTCGAAGCCGCTCCTGCCCTGCCTGGGCCGATGTAACTCACTGGAGTGGCAAATTACATCAGACCTACAGCTGTAACCCGCCATTATGATTAATTTGATCCGTAATTTCTCCTGTTTTTCATTTTAATCGGTGTGACTAGTCTGCTGTGGCAGCCCCTTCCGATCTAATTAAGATAAATTTCCGAGGAAAAGACTTGGCAGAATTTCCGAGTCAAATCCCGGCGTCAAGTGCGAAGGCCCGCGGCAGCAGTCAATCAACTTCCAGGCAGGACGGGGGCCCGGGCTCGGCTCGGCTCGGCCCGAGCCATTAGCACTTAGGCAAATTTCCTAATCGCTGCGGCTGCTTAGCCATTCTCTCCAACAGCCGGGCTCCGGGAGAGAAAGGGAGGCGGAAGAAAGCGCCCGGCCACACAAAGGCTCCCTCCCGGCTCCTCTGCCCCGCGCCAGGCTCACACTTCACTGAATTCCCGGCCGCAAAGAGACCCTCCAAGTGGACACTTTAGATAATCTCTGTCTTCGGGATTTCTGAAAAGGCTTTGAGACGAGCACACACGCTCAGATCTCTCCGTGAAACAACCGAGAATAAATGGCGGACACAGGCGCCCCCCCCCCCCGCCAAATACATTTCAAATAGCTCTTCGGCCTGGGAAGCAGATTCGACCTCAGCCCAGAGCCCAGGGAGCTCGCGCGGTCTGGCTCTACTATGACAACACCAAACGGCTAACTAGCTTTTGTTAATGAGCAACAACTTTGCCAGGCCATCCCCAGGCCTGGAACCTGCTCCCTCTGCAGCTCCACCTTTGGGGGCTCCACTTCTCTTCAAGCACAGTTCAAATGCCACCTGCTTCCCAAAGCCTTTCTGACCCTTCAATTATTAGTGCTTCCCCTGGAAATGGCAATATAGTAAATGCTTCATTTTTACACTCCCTCTCTCTCTGCCCCCCTCTCCTATCTACCTGTTCATCCATCCATTTATTCATCTATCTATCTATCTATCTATCTATCTATCTATCTATCTATCTATCTATCTATCTACCATCTATCTATCATCTGTCTATCCATCCATCCATTTATTCATCCATCCATCCATCTATTCATCCTACTATCTATCTATCTATCTACCATCTATCTATCATCTGTCTATCCATCCATCCATTTTATCTATCTATCATCTGTCTATCCATCCATCCATTTATTCATCCATCCATCCATTTATTCATCCATCCATCCATCTATTCATCCATTCATCTATCTATCTATCTATCTATCTATCTATCTATCTATCTATCTATCATCTATCTGTCCATCCATCTATCATCCATCCATTTATTCATCCATCCATCCATCTATCTATCTATCTATCATCTATCTGTCCATCTATCATCCATCCATTTATTCATCCATCCATCCATCTATCTATCCATCCATCCATCTATCTATCTATCTATCTGTCCATCCATCTATCATCCATCCATTTATTCATCCATCCATCTATCTATCCATCCATCTATCATCCATCCATTTATTCATCCATCTATCATCCATCCATTTATTCATCCATCTCTCTCTCTCTCTCTCTCTCTCTCTTTCTCTCTCTCTCTCCTATCTCTGTCCATCCATCCATCCATTTATGCATCCATCCATCTATCTATCCATCTATCTAGCTACTATCTATATGTCCACCCATCTATCCATCCATCCATCCATCTATCCATCCATCCATCTATTCCTCCTCCTCTCTTCTTCCAGCATCTATCTCCATCCACTTATCCTTCTATCATCTAGGTATCACTTATCTTTCTCTCTTTTTTATATACAGAGTTTTCCCAAAAGTCTTATAGCAGTTTGGGGTTTCTAAAGCATATATATAGTGTGTATACATATAATATATATGGGTATATATAATGTGCATATATATAACACACACATATATACATATCACATATCAGTATATATGTGTATGTGTGTGTGTGTGTGTATGTTTGGTATTTCCCAGTCTGTGCCCAGGCAGATTTTATCCAATAGACTCTAAGTTCTCTGAGGGCAGAAGCTGTTTTCCCTTTTGGTCCTTGTCTCCATGGCTCACATTTAGCACAGCCCCTGGCACACAGTAAAAGTCTAGTAAATGCTTGCTGACTTGAATGCTTTTCAATCTTCACGTTGCCTTCCAGACAAGCCTATGAGAGACTTTTCCTTTCTGGGTTTTATTTTATTTTTTTGGTCTGTAAAATGAAGGAATTGGACTGGATGATCACTAAGATCCTTCCCATTTTTAAAACTACAGATCCTAAGAGTCATTGGAAATTTCTGAGCCTGTTGTGTATGTTGTTGTGTCTATAGATGCCTCTGGACTAGGAAAAAGAGTCCTTTAAGAGACCAAATGCACACCTGAATGGGACAGGATGATTATAGGGCTTCAGCTCCTCTCTTAAAGAAAACACTAATTACCATCAGACTTTCCAGCTCCACATGCTAACCGGAATTTTCATTTTTTGACAAGAAACTAAAGATTCATATAAATCTCATAAAGTCAAAAGGACAGCCAGAAAACCACGGCTAAGAAGGGGAATAATCCCCCCTCTTTCCCTTCCTTTCTGCTGATCTACTTTAATCTATCTTGATCTCATCACATTCTAACTTGTATGTGAATTGTTTCTGTATGTTCTCATGCTCTAACTAGATTATAGAGGGAAGGGGAAGTAAAGGGAAAGAAGGATAGGCATTTATTAAGTCCTTTGTATGTGCCAAGAACTGTGCTAAGTGCTTTACAAATATCATCACATTTGATCCTCATGATAATCCCAAGAGGAAGGTGCACCCCCAGGCAATTAGTGCTTTTTCTTTGCTTAAATTACCTTGTTTTTATGTTTTTTTGTTTACATATTATATTTTTACTTAAAAAAGTATTTTCACTCTTTTTGCTTTACATCATATTCCTTTAGGGAAGATAAGCATGTTGAGGGCAGGAATTTCACAGTTTTTGTCTGTATGACTGGCACAATGCTTTCCATATGCTAGATCGCTCTTAAATGTTTATTGAATTGAGTTCAATTTTTATTTATTTATTGTCAGATTTCATAATCCCTGAATAATGAAAGCTGAAGGTTGCCCAAAGGCCAATGGAGAGGTATCTGGCAGACACATATTATTATTAGGCTGTAGTATATTGATAACCAAGAATGGCAAGAGAAAAGTGGCAGGAAGGGGGTAGCCAGATGGTACAGTGGTTAGAGATCTTGATTTAGACTCAAGAAAACCAGAGTCTGATTTTTGCCTCAGGCATTATTCAGCTGTGTAAATTGTTTCATCTGCTTTAGCCTCAGCTTGCTCATCTGGAAAATAGGAGTAGTAGCTCCAACATCATAGTGTTGGTGAAGATCAAATGAGATAATATGTGTAAAGAGCTTTGTAAACTTTAAAGCACTATATAAATACTAGTTGTTAAAAGAAATGTCATCAGAAAGGTGTATAGCTGGGAAGAAGGTGGACCAGTTAGACAGCACAAACAAGGAATAGGCACCAGTTAGATGAATGCTCCATTGAGATCTACTAGAAAGTCCTCAGCACAGTAGATGGACCCTTCGGGGAGGAATTATGGTAGGTCATAATTTCTGGAAAGAGGAGGATGAGAAGAGAGAGGCTGAAATCTACACTCTTGGAGGGAGTCCCCATCTTGTTCATGATGAGATTTCAGATCCACTGATGAATTGACAAACATCTCCAGCATCCAACACAGTATAATGCATTTGTTGTTCATCTTTCAGTTGCATGGAACTCTTCATGACCTCTTTTGGGGTTTTCTTGGCAGAGATTGGCCATTTCCTTCTCCATCTCATTTTATAGATAAGGAATCCAAGACAAAAAGGATTAAGTGACTTATCTAGGGTCAAAAACACACAGCTAGCAAGTAAGTGTCTGATGCCAGATTTGAATTCAGGAAGATTTTTCCTTACTCCATGTCTGGCACTCCCCACTGTTTCACCTACCTGCCTCAATGCATATCATAGGCGCTTAATCAATATTTGTTATTCTTATTTACTAGACTTTGCATCCAAAAGTCAGTCAGTCCTCTGCTGCATTTCAGCAGTTATTCCGAATGACTCATCAAGTTTTCTGCCCTAGACAGATGTAATTTATCAATGCCACCAGCATTAGACAATTATTTATTCAGTTTATGAAATAGGAGATGGCTCTTTCTCCCTCCTGAAGATTGGATTTTGCTATCTCCTGATTGTAACAATAAAGATACTTAGCTCTTTCTTTATTGTGAAGATAAAATTGTAATCTCCTGATTGTAACAATGAAGATACTTAGCTCTTCCTTTTTAGTGAAGCTAGAATTGTAAGCTACAATCTATTTTTAGATTTAACTACAAAAAGGTGTTAAGTAATTATAAAAGGTGAACTTACCAAAAGAGGTGTTAAGTAACCCAAAAAGATATAATCTAATCAGAGAAGGTGAGAACTAAAGAATGGGCAGTCCTGGAGAAAAGCGTCTGCTGTGATTGGTAGACATGAAAATTTAGGGGAGGTGACACAAGAGAAGAAGATCTTTAAAAAGAGGACCAAAAGGCAGGAGATGAGTTTGGAGACAAGAAGTCATCTGGGCTTGGAGTGAAGGATCAGTCACTCGGAGCTGGAGGGAGGACGGACATTTGGGCATTCAGGGGCACTGACTCGAAGGAGCAACTGGAAGACCAACACCCAGACTTCTTTTTAGACTGTCACTGTTGGTGAGTGAAAGGCTGACTTAGTGGACTTGTTTTTCTCTTACCCTGGCTGGGGCTTAGAAATTCTAACTGATATCAGAAGAAGTCAGAGGTTTCTCTCTCTCTCTCTCTCTCTCTCTCTCTCTCTCTCTCTCTCTCTCTCTCTCTCTCTCTCTCTCTCTCTCTCTCTCTCTCTCTCTCTCTCTCTCTCTCTCTCTCTCTCATTCCTGAATATCTTCCTTCTATTATAAATATTATGAACTACCATAAATTTCATTTACTTTAGTAATTCATTTTTGGATTTAGAAATTAAATCCCTGGCAACCACCTAATTAATACATTTCAGTCTCAACCACAATTTAATTTTAACACCCTCTTGTCTACTTTGCTGAAAGTCATGAAACTAGGTAGCATTCACCAGTCCCTGGGAGATGAGAAGACTGGAGTGAATGGAAGTCATCATTGCAATAGCCACATGAGGCAGGGAAGCAGGCAAAAAACTTGACTATCTGCTATTACAGGCAGGGAAACCAAGGAATGGGGTGAGGCCAGTGGCTAAGGGACACATGGACCAGGGAATTAAAATGAGGTCCTTTCACTTTTCCAGGGTCTTGACTGTCATAGTGTCTGTTGGTCTCATATACTGTGGGAAAAGCATCAGAAAAACAATTTTTGTACTTATGTTTTCATTGGGTATGTCTATTTCTAACAGATTTGAGATTTGTCTAAAACAAATAAAAATGTGTGACCCCAGAAAAGATTCATTTCACAAAACCATATCAACTGAGGATTTGAGGAACCCATACAGCCCTCGTAATCCAACCTGATCAGTGTCTTTTTAGTAGAGAGAGGGTTCAGTGGATAGAATGTGGAATCTAGAGTCAGAAAGACCTGAATTCAAATTTGACCTTGAATTCATATTAGCTGTGAGACCCTGGGCAAATCATTTCACCTATGTCTGCCTTAGTCATCTAATTGGTAAAGTGCGATGAATAATAGTATTTACTTCCCAGGATGTGGTGAAATGAGATAGTATTTGAAAAGAGCTTATCACAGTATAGTATATAGTAGGCATTTAGTGAATGTTTGGTCCCTTTCCTTCTCTTTCTGTGTGACAATTGACAAATGGACAGCTCTTAACCCTTGCCGTCTGTCTTAATATGAATTCTAAGACAGAAGAATGGTAAGGGCTAGGCAGCTGGGGTTAAAAGACTTGCCAAGGGAAGAGTTGGGGCTAAGAAGTGGTCTAAGGTCAGATCTGAACCCAGGTCCTCCTGATTCCAGGCCTGGTACTCTATCTACTGTGCTACCTAGATGCCCCAAGCTCTTAATTGTCAGTTTTTACTGGCATTGAGTCTAAATTGGCCTGGGCAAATTCCAGTCATTATTGCTAGTTCTATCTTGAGAGGACAAGTACACTGACACTAATCTCTTTTTCTCTCTCTTTTTTAAGAACCCTTACCTTCCATCTTGGAATCAATACTATGTAATTGGTTCCAAGGCAGACGACTGGTAAGGGCTAGACAATGGGGGTTAAGTGACTTGCCCAGGGTCACACATCTGGGAAGTGTCTGAGGCAATATTTGAACCTAGGACCTTCTGTCTCTAGACCTGGCTCTCAATCCACTGAGCTACCCTTCTGCCCCCCTGATGCTAATCTCTGGAAGGACATCCTTGAAGACAGCTGTCATGCCCAGGTCCCTGATGAACCTTTCCCATCTTCTCTAGGTTAGACATTCCTCCTCATTTAACATACTCTCTGGTCCTGGCCCCAGAATGGCTACCTTCTGTCTAACACATTCTAGTTTATCACTGGCTTTCCTCAAATATGGCACCCAAGACTGGTCATAAGGTTACCAGTGACAGCGCGATGGTATGGTAGAAAAAGTATTGATTTATAGTCAGAGAACTTGTGGCTGTTACCTCTGAGGTCCTGCCCAGCTTTAAGTCTGTGACCCAAAGTAGAGGGAAAAGCCTCCCCCCCCATTTTAAAAGGTTTTTATGTACTTCTTTTGGCTCCTACTGTTAAATTTCCAAGCTTGTGATCCATTGAAATCACCAGATCTTCTTTATATAAACTCTTTTCTAGTCATACTGTACTTGCAAAGTTGATGTTAAAAATATTATATGTATATATAACATAGACACGCACACACATATGTCTCACTTTGCTTTCTAAATGTTAGCTTTTCTTAGCTAACATTCGTAGGCTCTGGTCTGGGGAGAAAGAAGGCAGAAGCAAGGCATACTTTTCTCCTTGTGAAGAGCCAGATTTGCTGGAGAAGTTCTTTCTAGCTCTCAAACTATGAGCCCATGAACGTTCTGGATCCAGACAGAAATCTAGATTTTCCAGAACATAAAATTCACTTACCAATTTAGCCACCGATACTAAGAGGATTGTGGAAGGTCCTTTGGGGGAATTCCCTGCTCTGGAATCCACTCCTTATGGAAGGATGCTCACTGAGGGGTCTGCTTTTGAGACCAGGAGTTTGAAAAGGTTTTTACAAATAAAATATTGAACGAAATGTCTCAGAGAAGAGAAAAGAAGTCAGCTAAGCTTGCTGAGGATGGGAGAAAATGGGCAAGGACTGACTTAATCATTGGCCAAGCAGTACCCTTCTCATTTTCCAAAAAGCAAAGATAGAAGTTCCCAGCTAGAGAACCAAAGAAGTCCTCAGCAGGGAGGATCTGAGCAGGCTGAGTCTTTCTTTCTCTAGAGAGAGGATCCCTGAGGCCATGGTGCTCAGCAAAAGATCTGGCCACTTGACCACTAAGGAAACAGTGGCCTCACCAAGTCGCTGGTGTGTGATCCAATGATCTTCTGGCCTTGGCCTCAGCCCCAAACTGAGAGTGGTGCTCAGATACCTCGTGAGGTCCCGCTGCCTTACTCATGATGGCACTAATCAGGATGGTTCATTTCTAGGTCATTGTATAGGAAGTCAAGCCCCAGCCTTGCTTTGATTTTGAAAATCTCTGCCAACTGAAGCAGCCAGGCAGTGCTCTCTCTCCAGAAAAGCTTCCTCAGGGACCCCAAAGGTCTCTTTTATGCTCTCTCCTTTCTGAACCCTTAAATATGGCTTTGTTCCCTTCAAATGCAGTGTTCAGAGCCTCACAATTGGAAGATGAAGTGTTTCAATGCCAGAAATAGCAGCAAGTCTTTGGGAGGAGAAGGAGCCCTGCTGAGAAGAAGAAGGGGATCCTTACTTAACTCAACCTCTTTTCATGGCAGACAAGTACTTTCTGGTATATAAAGCAGGTGGTTGGTGTGAGGCCACCACTGTCAAGGGTGCATGTCTGTTTGGAAAGGCTGTATTGATCAGAGCCTAGCCAGGACCTCAGCCATCATCCAGGGCTGACTCTGAAGCACGACCAGGAGGCATCCAGATGCAAGGGGGGAGCTCATCCTCCATCACTGGCATTTGGTAGTCACTGTACACAGGCTGGTCCCACTGAGAGGCCAACAATGGATGAGCCAAGGCTCCAACAGCCTGGGCCTCCCATGGCAGGGCAGGACAATACCTTGACCTTCAGGGCCTGGGTTAGATGAGCAAACTGGTCCCTGCAACACTCTCTTACTTTCATCTATTTGTGCTTTCAGAGGCCCCATAGTCTGGCTTATAAATGGGAAAGGTTGGATTTATTTACTCCATATGGGGACACATGCAGGGGGCAGGAGGTCAGTGGGGGAAGAGATGTTTTTCAGGGTCATTTTCTCACAGGAAATGGGAGGAAGGAAGGGACTGAGACAAGATCACCATTCAAGCAGATTTTGAGCTTTCAGGGACTTAGGTTTGGGACTTGAATTAGGCACTAAAGACATTTCCAGTTTTAAAGTCTGATCTGCTCAGGGTTCTCTATGGGTCTCAGACTAAGTCCTCTTGATTGGAATCCAAACTAAGGGAGCAAAAGAAATCTCTGATCAGAAATACTCTTGTGGGGGTAATGGGGTGGGGAGAGACAGAAGAGGAGAGACAGAGACAGAGAGAGACGGGGGTGGGGGGAGAGAGAGAGAGAGAGAGAGAGAGAGAGAGAGAGAGAGAGAGAGAGAGAGAGAGAGAGAGAGAAGAGAGAGAGAGAGAGAGAGAGAGAGAGAGAGAGAGAGAGAGAGAGAGAGAGAGAAAGAGAGAGAGAGAGAGAGATAGAGAGAGAGAGAGAGAGAGAGAGAGAGAGAGAGAGAGAGAGAGAGAGAGAGAGAGAGAGAGAGAGAGAGAGAGTTTCTGTCTATTCTCTTGCAGGTTAGGTATGCCTCTAAGCATCTTGTGATAAGTGATGGGAGGAGAACAGGCAGCCTGGGGTTGGGGACTCATTATTCTCAAAGTGATGACCTTTTGGATACTAAATGACCACAGAAGGGATGGCCCTCTTGAGGTTAGCCAGACTGCATTTTCTAGTACTAAAATCTTTACTTGGGGCCAGACAAATTCATCATTGATTAATCCCTTCATCCTCCCTCCCCTCCTACCTGCCCCTGGTCCTGTCCCTTCCCTCTGGGCACCTTCTTTTCTCTCCATTTGCCCCTTTCAAATCATACCCATTGTCTAGTCTCTGGCTTGCTGATTCTGATTATTGTTGTTGCCTTCTTTGGAGGACATTTATTATGCGCTGCTTCTACCACTCCAGGGATGAAGCACACGTGAGTCCCCTCCCCACAGCGTCCTAGCGAAGCAGACCTCCCCTATTTCTCATGTGGGTTAAGGGTGACAGGGAGCCCCTGGGTGTCTGTGGCACTTTCCAAACACACCTGGGAGACTTCCCAGGCTGAGCCTGTTCGGCATGTGCTGTTGCAGAGTCTCCATACATCATGCTTACCATTCCCTGGAAGGCTGTACTGCCCAAATAATGACGGTAATGCCAGGGGTTAGTTTGTTTGGGGCCTCCTTCCTAAAACAGTCCAATCATGTCTGCACACCAGAATAGCGCCCACTTGAAGCAAGATGAAAAGGACTTATGAGGTTATGTGGAAAACGTAATGAGAACTTGTCTTTGTCTTTGTGTAATCCTTTCAACCTTCCTGAGTACTTTCCCATATGCAGAGTTATAACTTGGATGTGGCCATTGGAGCCTTGTCTCAGGACACTAAGACTTAGCGGCTGCTGATTTCCTTTAGCAGTGTGGAAATGATTTAATTTGTTACCTGTTTTGTAGCAGGATTGGCTTAAATAGAAAGCTACTAGATGGCTTGTCAACTCCACCCTCGGGAACCTCTTGCCTAGCTTGCTTCCCCTTCACACTTCCCTGTTTCCCTGCCATTTATTCCAATCTGCCCCTGAACAACACAGCAACGAACATCCAGCCTCTGCTTGAAGACCCCCAGAGCAGGAGAGAGAGCCTCTGCCTCCAGAAGCAACAGATTCTATCTGAGAGTTAAATTCCTGGGCAGTTTTTTCCTCCCCAGGAAAATCAAAATCTTCCTTTTTTGTGACTTTTACCTACTGCTTCTATGACCTCCTGCCTCAAGGTAAACTAACTAAGCTTCAGGGATGTCTCCTTGCTGTGACATGGAGCTATGGAATGAATGCTGGTTTGGAGCCAGGAGAAACCTAGATGGGATCCTGCGTCTGACACATCAGGTGGGTGACTACCTCTCGGAGTCCAAGTTCCTCACCTGGAAAACGGGGGTGACAATTCCTTGCACTTGCTCCATGGGGTTGATGAGAAGAAAGATACCCCAACGCTGCACATCACAAAGCCCAGGCCAGGCGTGAGCTGGGCTTTCATGTGCTTAGCCCAGGCCCACAAGGAGTAGGAGGCAACCTGATCACCCTACCAGGATCTGGGTGATAGATTGGAATAAATGGCAGGGAAATAGGGAAGTGTGAAGGGGAAGCAACCTTGTCCATCTTGGCAAGGTCTGGCAAGACTCTGCTCCTTCTGCATCCTTGCTGATCATGGGGCCAGGCAGATAGAACCCCAAAGTCCCTTTGGGAGTGTGTCTGGTACCCTGACCTAGACACAGGGAAATCATGACTTGGAGATGCCAAATGTCTTAAGGCTGTCCTAACTTCTTCCTGCCCCTGTCCTTGGTGCTGTTGCAGCATCCTGTGCCTATAGGCTCGTTTTCAGAGCCTACTCCTAGAGGGTTTGAATAACATCCTCCACAACACCTAGGAATGACAAATCAAGGACGTGGTCCAAAGCAGCCACCCTTGGTCATTGTGTTCTCAATAAACCATCCCTCCTGCCCCTACCCTGATCACTCTGAGAGCCATGGAGTTCATGGTTTATTTTTCTTGGATTGCAAATGCTGGGACTACATTTGTGCAAGGTAAACATTGCTGAAATGAAGCTTTAAAAGAGATTTCCACAGTGCTCAGAACACAGTAGGTACTTCATAAATGCTTGTTGAATTGAAACACTGAATTGCCATTGGGTCTCCCAAGTTAGGTTTGGGATCTCCTCCCAGGTACAGATGGAGGGAGCCCATCAAACTGAGATTCAGCTCATCTTTTCCAGAATTACTTAAAGAAGAGTCATGATTGATAACTGTCAATCATCTCAAATAATGTTTTTCTAAAATGCCAGTTGTTACACCAGTAGAAGATCATTTTAGTCTGGAGACAGAATCTCATGTGGTGTCAATGGCCTAAGGACCAGGCTCCAACATGATGCAACAGGTATTATGCTATTTTAGATTTCATTGCCCAGGATGGTACATAATAATAATAAATCCCCCTAGAATTTATAGACTGTTTTCCTCTCCCTAACCCTGGGAGGTGTTTCATCCCAGTTTAAGGAATTTTGATTGTTGGTCTAAGAAGGTAAGTCTCTCAGAGTTGAGAATCCCTCTCCCAATGAACATCAACAATTCATCTTTAAGTCTTTTCTGTGGCGCAGAGTGGTAAGTGACTTGCCCAAGGTCATACTGTCAGAATGTGACACTGCTGAAACTTGGCACCATTTCTTTCTGATCTAAATACCAGTCTGCCATACACTATACCATGTTGCTTCTCATTGCAAGAATTATCATGCCCATTTTACTGATAGGGAAACTGAGGCTCTGAGAGCTTAAATCATTTGCCTCAGATAGCATTAGTAATGAGTGTCAGAAAAAAGGATTCATACTCAGATCTCTTTAATCTATCCTGCTGTCTTGCTGTCTACTATACTATGGCATCTCTCATGTTTGATTCTGAACTCAGGATAACTGCCCTTCCATGCTATCAGGGAGATGAACTACTTCTCAACAGTCTATATGTCCTGGGCCCTTGTGATAGGATGATCAGTAGAAGTTCTATTTACCCAACATCTATGGATTCTACTCCAGTTTACCCTACTCTCACCATTTGGATCAAAAGGACTGAATGGAGCAGTCCCATCACACTGGTGCTCTTGGAGAAAATGAGCTGTGTTGGGATGAATGAATCTTTTGATTTAGTCAGAAGGCTTGATTTACTATCATCAGGTACAAGTCTGGCTGAAAATGTCTTGGATTCTATGAAGTCTCCCCTGCCTCTCCATTGCCCCCATTATTTGCCTTTCCACGAGCAATTGTGAACTGCTCGAGTCAAACAAGGAATGGGATACAAGCATCTTGGGTGATCATTAGTTGGGGCTGATTAGTGCTGCCATGCTTCCCAGCTTCCTGTGCATGACTATGTAGGAACAATCCGAGTTTTGTAATCCCTGAAAAACTAAGTACATCACTGCATGTTCTTGTGCCTTCTTAGGAAGGTTGGGAAGCAATCCTTGGCACAGCAAAGGATGCAGGTCATAAACGTTCTCCCAGAAGTCCTTGGCCACAGTAGTAGTGGTCAGATTTTTATATTGGAGCTCTAGAGCTTTCAAGAGATCTAAGAACTTTGGGGCATCATTGGTTTCAGTCTCCCCCCTCTAGGCACACCTGCCACCTTAAATAGACAAAGTAAAGGAAACCCAAAGATGATAAACAATGGTTCTTAGAAGGAGAAAATGTTCAGGAAAAAATGGTGAGGGAAATGCATGAACCAGGATCTGGGACTTCTTATCTTTTGGTCCTTCTTTATGTAGGGGGTCCATGTACTGGAATTCTTTTACTTTAAATGGAATATAATGTTACAGTGGTCTAGTCCAAGGTGATTGCCCAGTAGGACAGTAAACAGTCTTAAAGGCATGTCCCCAAGGGATGGCAAGAATACTTCCAGGGCAGTGGACCTAGTGGGTAGCTGGGTATATATGTGTGAGTCTGTACTAGAAGAAGGAGAAAGCGCCCAGCTCCTGTTTCAGTCTAAATTTCTCAAAATATTGTTAATAAGGCTCCACACCCCCAAGTCTGTCCACATGGGTGAAAACATGCATGAAACTTTCTTCTATGCAGCCCCACTTCCCAGGGAGTTTCCATGCCCCTCATTCTTCAAAACAAGAATGAGAACTTTCTGACTCTCAAAGGGCTCCAGCAGGTGCTTTGGACCCCATGTTGCATATTAAAAGATGTGACGCAAAGAAAGAGGAAGATTATCTTATTTCCCAGGAGACACAATGCTACATTTGGAATCATTAGCTGCTCTAATAGGTAGTTTGGGGTTCTCTGGCCAAGTGAAGAGCCATCTTTAGGAAGGTCACCTTGCCCTTACCTGTGTCCACCTCCCCTGCTGAAGGCAAGCAATTACCTCAACCTTGAGGAGGACTCAGGGACATTTTGGGAGTAGCTGAGCTCCTTGTCACACCAAGACAATTTTAATGGCCCACATATTTAAGTCCTGGAATCCTAGAGCTGGAAGAAGATTCAGAAACATGTTCCTTGAACCCTCTCATTTAGCAGGTGAGCAAACTGATAGCCTAAGGAGGGAATATACTTGACCACTGTCACAGAGCAAGTCCATGGAAGAACCAAGACTAGAAAATAATGGATGATGGAATTAGTCAATTAGACCTAAAGGGCACCTTGGCAGCTATAGAATCCAATCCCCTCACTTTATAGGTGAGAAAGTTAAGACTCTGCTATGTCAAGTGACCCGTTCTATGACAAGGCTATACAGTTAGTAGGCATTAGAGACAGTCTTTCAACCTAGGTCCTCACATTCGCTCCAGAGCCTGCCATCTTTTTGACTCCTCCATATGCCCAGCTTATTTCCATACAATTGGACAAAGTAAAGGCAATCCTCTGCTCCTGAATCCTGCCCCCTCCCAGCCATGTAAATAAGGCTTCTTGGAAAACCCATCCAAGAGGCTTTAGAAAGGAGAGCTGACATCACTGACCTGTCCAGAGGAGGGAGAATAAAATGACAGCCGCAATTTATAGTGTTATAGAGTTTCACATGCATTTTCTCTGAGTTCTTTCATTGGAACTTCAAGACCCAGTGAGATGGGTTTTCTGGGTTATATTACCTTCATTGATCCCCATGAGGCATCACCTACACAGGTGAGGATGCTAAAGGGCCTTGGAGTCATGCCACAATGAGTATCAGTTGGAGGAAAGAGGGACGTTTAGCCTGGAGAAGATAAGACTTGGGATTGGGATGTGGAAGCTGTCTTCAAAGGCTTGACTTATAAATGGAAAAGGAAATAGTTTTGTTCCATCTGATCCCAGAGGACAGAATTAGGAGCAATTGGGGTGAGTAGAAATTAGATCTAACATAAAGGAAAGCTTCCCAAGCAACTCAGACTTCCAAAACATAGAGATTCTTGTTTGGGTAGCAGTGGGCTAAAGGATGCTTCGGGTTCCTTCCAACTCAGATTCTATAATTCATTGATTTTGTTATGCCTGCTGGCTGGTTGGTGTCCCTTAGGCCATTGCCTGGTAGAAATCTGTAGACCAGAATAGTGCCAAGGTGAAAGAATGCATCAAGCATGGGGCCTCTTTGTATTATTAGGATCAAGCTCATTAAGAAGTGCTTATTGACTTACTGATTACACCCCACTCCCGGGTTCCAGGCTCTCTATTGCTTAAGAGTAAAGGGAATTTCATTCAGTCAAGGAATTACCCTCTATGTTATGATTCTTATTCAATGCCCAACTGGCCTTAATTCTTGCACCCAACACTCCCTCTGCCCTCTCTTTAAAGGCCTTTGCCCAGGTTGCCTTCTCTATACCAGGCAGCCTTTCCTTCCTCATCCCCCTTCCACTTAGAATACCTTGATTCACTCTAAGAACAGTTTAAGTGACTCTCCTGAAGTCTTTCCTGATCCTGCCCAACTCCCAGCCACTCATGTCTCTCCTTGAAATTACTTTATATATATATATATATATATATATATATATATATATATATATCTTCATGAAGGACAACATGGTGTAGTGGCTGGAGAGCCACCCTAAAGGAAACAAAGACCTGTGGTCATGCTCTGCCTCTGACATATGCTAGCTGTTATGACCTCTGGTAAACTGCAGCATCTCTCAGTGATCTAGGCAGCTCTCTATGATTGCATTGCAGAGAAGGTGCTGACTTGCATTGGGAGAGGGTGTTTCCTCCTCTGGGAGTTCCCTCTGCCAATGCCACCACAGGTGTAGCCCCTTTCCTTTACTTGGGTTGTATATATTTTTTAGATCCATCTTGTTTTCCTTGGTAGAAAGGGAAGCTCCTGGAGGTAGAGACTGCTTTACTCTTGCCTCTGAATCCGGGGTCCTGGCACATAGCAGGTGCTCCATAAATGATTTCTAATTGATGGATGACTCTTTGATTGAACTCTTTCTTCTCCAAGCTCAGAGCTTTAGTGTTTTCCAAGCAAAGAAAGGGATTTCCAAATTGCGCCTCTATTGCCCTCTTTTCTGGACCTTAATCTAGTCTAGGAGTCAGGGGCCATGAGTTCTTGAGCTTGGTTCTATCACTGATGAGCTCTCTGATTTGGGCCAAGTTGCTTACTAAACTGTGACCCAGTTTACTTATCTGCAAACAAGAAGTTATGAACTGGATCATTTCAGATGTGCCTTCCATAGCTAGCACCTGGTGATTCACAGAAGCAGAGAATTTTAGGAAAAGCAATTGTAGTTCACAGGAACTGCAGGGCTCATTTGGCCCAACTCTTAAAGGAAATCTAGCTCTAACACAGCTCACAAGTGATCCTCCAGCCTCTGTCTGAGGCCCTCCTGTGAGGGCAACTCATGATTACTTGACACCTCAACACCACTACGGCTAGTATGTGGAAATTCAACTTCAGGAAAGTGGCTGCAAAAAAGAAGGTTATTTCATCCTGCTTTCTTCATGTATTCTTGATTCCAGATGAACTTGTTTGCTAAGTGGTTCTTCTATCCATGGCTACAATGGATTCCCTCCTCACCTTCCCTTCTTGGAATTCCCAGCTTCCCTCTAGACACAGTTCTGGAGCCCCTTCCAGTCTGAGATCTTGCCTAATTCTTCCTAGTCTTTATCACTCTCCTTGAAGTGACTCTGATTTTTTTGCCATAAACTTTGTAAAAAGTGACCCATGATGGCAAGACTTGTATGAAATAATGAAGAGCAAGAGGAGAACCAAGAGACATTGTTTAGAGCAACAACAATATTGTTTGAGAACTAAGTGTGAATGCCCACCTCCAGAGAGGGCTGAGAAACTCAGGGATGCACGATATGGTTTTACACACACAAACATCTGTATTTTTGTCAAATGGTGCCTTCGGTAATGTGGGCTGGGGAAGGAGGGAGGGAAGTAGCTCAGAACTTGAAATGTAGCAAAAAAAAGTAATGAAAAAAACCTGACCTTGTTATGTGTTGTTACCCAATGGAATACATGCTCCCTGAGGGCAGGCACTTTTAACTTTATATCCCTAACACCTAATAAAGGACATTTCTTCTTTCCCCTCCCTCCCCTTTCCCTTCCTCTTCCTCTTCCACTTTCCCTTCCCTTGCCCTCCCTTCCCTTCCTTTTTTTGCCTAGACTTGCTTTTCTATTGGTAGTCTCTAAGATCTAGTGTAGAAATTCTATCCAATGATGACACTCATCAACCCATTTGTAACTTATAGTCTCTGAAAGTTGACTGAGGCATGGAGGAGTTAACTGACTTGCCCAGGGTCATATAGTCAGTGTAGGTTAGAAGCAGGGTTCAGAGTTATGTTTTCCTGATTCCAAGGCTTTTCCTCTATCTACCACAATACACTGCCTCTCTTATGCTCTGCAGATAGTAGGTACTCAATAAATATTTGTTGGAATGACTTCAGGGCCACATTTTTCCTCATGAAACTCCACTGTAATCCTTGGAAGAGGAGCTGCTGGAGATCTCATCACCTACACTAATTGTACTTTGTAAGGACAACACTGTTATAGGAAGAAGACTTCTCTTTGGCCAGGGCTTGTCAATCTATTTTTTTTTTTTGGTATCTGGTGAAATCCAGGGATTCTTTCTCAGAATTGTGTGTGTTTTTGTAAATTCACAATTGAAGGAAATACCAAGATTCAGTGAATGAAAACCAAGGTGGGAATTTTGACCCACCCAAGTTCCCAAATGCCCTGCAATCTGTCAGTGTCTTGGACAGCCTGGGTGCTAGTTTCCAACCCAGAAGGGCCCTCCCCGGCCCCTAGAGATGAAAGGAATTGACTGAAATCACTTCTGAGAGTGGAATCTTCTCTGAGGATACTGTGGTCTCCTCTCTGGCTTGAGTAGGAGCCCAGGTTGGCAAGTGGACTGAGTCAAGGAGCTAAATGAAAGGGCCTGACAAGAACCTCATGGGAAAAAGACAAAAGCTTTGGTCCTACCCAGAAACATGATTACGTTTTGTTCAGCTACAGAAGCCATCTCATCCAGGTAGGTGTACCTAAGCAAGTCACTTTCATTTAATTTCCTTCCTGAAGACATGACAGTATCTGTAGATTTCCAGAAATAATTGTTGTTATCCTTCAGAGTTTTTGAAACAAATGCAATCATCCTTCGGAATTACTGCCTTTCCCTGACAATCTTTCCAAGTTGCATTGTTCTAAACTAATATCTCTCCGACAGATTCTGAATAATGGAAGAGGAGAAAGCCCACGTGAAAAATCCAGAATTCCGAAATGGAATCGGAGCTGTCAAATTTGAATTGAGTTGGTCTTTATTCCCTTAATAATCTTCAGACAAAAACATTTCATTCTGGTTCATAAAGATCATTACCTTGGAGACTTCAATAGCTTTGTATTTTGTTCCACAGTTTTTTAAAAGAAAAAGTTACACCAGGCCCCGTTTCTCCCAACTTAAAAAGCCAGCAGCTGCCGTAACGTTGTGGGAAATACAACTTGTAACCTGGTGTGTGTGTGTGTGTGTGTGTGTGTGTGTGTGTGTGTGTGTGTGTGTGCGCGCGTGGTGTTTCCACTACGCTAGAGGACACGTTTGCGGCAAACTAACTTAGATGTGGGTTTCCTTTCATGTACATGAAAAGGGGGTTTATTCTCCTCCCCGTGGCCCGCTCTCATTAAGCCCGTGGTCACTCTTTACAAATCATCCTTCATACGACATGAAGAAAGGGACGGGATGCCACCAGCACCTCATGCCCCAAACCCACTGCCAGTCCTGGAGGCATTTCTGAGTCTCTTATACAACCAGCCACGAGATGCCAAGAAGAGGTCCCGTCCTTAACCTCCATCTATTTAAATCACCATCTAAAATCCAGATGTAGGAAAATTCTCTTTGTGTGGGCTCCCGATTTGGCAAGGGCTTCATTCACAGCTAAAAGAAACCACAGTCCTATAGGCTGTTTCTAGTGCAGCCTTGGAAGAGACAATCTTCCTGGGCAGTTTGGAGTACAACCCATCTTAGACCATGTCCGTGCTTATTCAACCATTCCAGAAAAGGCTTGTCTACACTAGGCTTTTGCTGCTCAATAGAGATTTATAGGCTGCTGACAGTGCTTGGGAAAGGTTAATGTCCACCAGCCCCTCTGCTTTTACCTCTAAATGAAAGGAATAGTGCCTACATTCAGTGGCAGAAGACAAAGGAAAAGACCTTCCTCCTTAGGGAGAGAAGATTCTTTCCCCCTCTGGCAGCTGTATGGATTTCCATTGGCAGAGGATCTTGCAACCGTGGCATCTGCAAATGTGGCCATGTCTAGATTAATCTCACCAAAGACCTTAGCTTTTGCCCCTTTTGGAATGAATTACCTAAAAGCTCATTACAACCACTGAGGGGGATGCAAAAACCAAGCCTCATGCCACGATTTCACCCATGAAATGGCTATACCTGCCCTTCTGGCACACCTGAAGTCCTTTGGCCCCACATCCATCCTGGTCCTATATATCTGTGGGCTATGTGGCCACATATCAGGTGGGATCACGTATGGCAACCTCAGAAGCCTTAAAGTGCAGTTAAAAATGCCAGTCAGGACCACCATCATTGTTGCTCTTGATCATCACCATCATATAACAATGAAGGTCAGATGAAGTTAATCAGGAGAATCTCCAGGTCCGACCCAGCAAAATGTAAAATTTGGCAAATGACTTCAATGGCCATGAAAGCATGCTAACTGGCTTCTCCACATTGCCTCAGTTTTCCAGAAACAGTGGCTCCTGCGGTGGTTTCTAGCTTGCAACCCATGATCCGATGGCCCTTTGGTTTGCCACAAATACATCAGTCCATACGAATCTTCACCCTCCCCCCTCCTTAGCCAGAGGACAAAAAGTGGGGGGAGCTCTTTCATGCCTAAGGACCCAATTACAACAAAGTTTTGGAGTCATCTTCAAGCAGTGGCTGGTAACATGGAATCCACTGACTATTCCCCATGCCATAAGGAGAGCAATTAGGGATCTGAAATGAATAAAGCGTCTTACCATTCTGGTGCAAATTATTGGCCAGGTTTAGAGCATCAGACCTAAAAGGTCCTCAGAGGCCATTTAGTCCCATTCCCTTATTTTACAGACCAGGAAACTGAGGCCCAGGGGAGCTAAATGACTTACAAAGGTTACCAAAACCCTAGATGGGATTTGATCAGATGTTAGAATTAGAGTCACAAGGGAGCTGTCCAAAGTCACCCAGGTATTGAAAGCAGATCCTCTGGCTCTAATAACCAGCATTCTTCCCACAATTCCACATAAAAATCCACATCTCTGAGGGGGGGCAGAAAATAGCCCCTCTGTTAATAGGGCTAAGATGAACCAGACTGGTCAGTATCTAGAATAACCAACACACCAGGACAAACACTAGGACCAGGAGATCATGTATCTAGATGGGGAAGGGATTGTCCAGGTCCTTTAATTCAACCCACTGAGGTCTGGACAAATGAAGGGACTTGCCCAAGGTCACACAAGCAGTGATTGGAAGAGTAATGATTTGAGTTTAGGTGCTCAGATGCAAACCTGTCAGCCTGTTGTGTTGGCAACACAGTCACTATCAAGGAGCTGATGAATTAAAAAAAACAACAACCTTTACTTTCTTAGCGTGTTGATTCTAAGGCAGAAGAGAGGTGAAGTCTAGGCTAGCGTTGGTGAAGGTTTTCAAGTTTGCATGCCCAAACTGCAACTTCAAGGTGCCTGTGAGCCCCCTGCATCACCCAGAGAGTAGAGGGAGAAAGTGCTTGCTTTGGGCAGTTGGACAGAGGGGTGCGGCATGCAAAAATATCCTTGGGCATTGGGGAGAGGGAGAACAGAGCAGCTTCCCCACTCTTACTGGTTGTGCCACTACTTCACCAACACTGGTCTAGTCAATGAGTGTTAAGTGACTTGCCCACGGTCACACAGCGAGGAAAGGCCTTGGACCAGATTTGAACCCAGGACCTCCAGTCTCTAGGCCTGGATCTCTATCTACAGAACCACCTAGATGTCCCTTGATTATGTTTTTTAAGGGGCAGAGACCCAAGACCTTCCTATTATCCCTGAAGACGACAGAAGTCAGTGCTTTGATAACGAGCTTCCCTTATCCAGAGGAATACCTCCAGGTTCCTATGTTAAGTGGAGCAAGCAGAAGGACTCTTCATTTGAGCCTTTCAAACAAGATCCTCCCGGAAGCCTCTCCAGGTGCCTTTCAGCCCTGGCGTGTTTTGGTGTGATGGGCCAGGCAGCGTGAGGGCTGGGGTCCCGGCTGCCTGACTCCCACCAAGCCGCTGCCCAAGGGGTACCAGCGCTGGCGCTGAGGCTGCCTGGGTTCATAATGCAGACAGTAAGCGCTGCGCCCCGTGGGCGGCCCACTGCAGCCTCTGTGGCCAACAGCGCTGGGCCAGTAATAATTTTAATTGGACACCCTCTTTGCTGCCTTTCAGAAAGTATCATAAAGTGGAATTATTGCATTCTACAAGTGCACTTAAAGCTCGGGCCTCTCTCAGGAGGGAAAAGAGCCCATTTATCCTGGGGGTGGCAGGAGGGGGCTCGTGCGGGGGTCCATTTGTTGTGCTCGCATGCACTCCCAGTGCAGGCTGCTTTCTTTCTCTGCCATATATCTAAGGCACCAGTTTGGATGAGCCAACCCAGGGCGGGAGGCGTGCCTAGGACCAGGAGAAATGGCTTCTTTTCCCCTCTCCAGAAGCAGCAGATGCTCCCGTCTGGGGCCCAAATGCCAGGAAGCGCTTATGGGGAGCCTACCTGCAGCGGGTTCGATGGAGTGAGAGGTGATGGGAGGCCGTGTCCTGGGGACTGATTGGATTTCTGGGGAGAACTGGCGGCCTGCTGGGCTGGAGACTGGTTTGACGCTGGAGCCTGGGTTGGGTTCTGCTGGGCTTGCTGAGATGGCGCTGGTGGCTGCGGGGGCTGTTGAGGCGGAGGCGGGGGCTGCTGGGGTGGAGGTGGCTGCGGCTGTGGCTGCAGCTGTGGCTGAGGCTGGGGTGGCTGTTGAGCTGGTGGTGGGTGCTGGCTGGGCTGCTGGGGTGGTGGTCCAGGCTGCTGGGGTGGCGGTGGGGGCGGCTGCTGCTGCTGGAGTTGCTGGAGATGCTGAAGCTGTTGGAGTTGGGAATTCAGGGATGAGGTAGCTACAAGCAGAGACAAAGAAGGAGGGTTAGCTTAGAGGAAAAGAGGAAGGAAACACACATTTCTCAAGTGCCTACTGTGTGCCAGCCACTGCGCTAAGTGTTTGACAAACATGATCTTACTTGATCCTTACAACAACCCTGGGAGGTAGCTGCTATTTTAATCTCATTTTAAAGTTGGTGAAATTGAGGCAGATGGAGGTGAAGTGACTCGACCAAGACTGCCCTGCTAGTAAGGATTTGAGGCTCCATTCAAACTCAGCTCTTCCTGACTCCAGACTACTGAACTGTCCAGGGCTCTGTGCCTGGGGAGATGATAGCTGACCGTCCCCATGACAAGTTCTGACCTCTCCCTTTTAAGCAAGCCTGAGGGATTTAAATGAGTGCTGGAATGGATTCAGATCCTGACTTCGATACTGCCAAGACACCACATGTCAAGGAAATGACTTTACTTCCCTGAGGCTCCATTTCTTCATCTGCAAATTAAGAGAGTTGGACTCTCTGGGCTCTGAAATCCTCTCTGTCTCTAGATCTATATGTTCAAATGCCACTTGTGGCACTTTTTTGCTCTGTGACCATGCGCTTGTCCTCTAACCTGTCAGCCTCAGTTTCCTCATCCATAAAATGGGGATAATAGTACCTCTAGGACTTATGTCACAGGGTAGCTGTGAATCTCCATTAAGAGAGTGCACAGAAAGTGCTCTGAAAACTTTCTAGGGCTTGCAGAAATGTTAGTGGTCATTATTCCATAGGCAAAGCTGGTCGGCCAAGAAGTCCATAGCACTCAAGTTCATAAGTCCAGAGATTTATAGCTGTCCAGTTCAGAGGCCATTTAATCAACACCTTTATTTTATAGGTCAGGAAACGGAGGCCCAGGAAAGTTAAGTGAGTTGCCCAAGGCCATATAACTTATAACCATTAAAGGGAGAATTTGAAACCCACTCTCTGAATCCCAAGCCAAGCATCTTCTCCTGGATGATACCACCTCTTCCAGGTCTCTTTGTCAGGAAAAAGAAAGTGTGAGGAAGGAAAGAGAAGAATAATTTTCTGCCTTCTGTCACTTTTATTTTATTTTTTATTTTTGTAAACCCTCCCCCTCCATCTTAGAATCAATACTGTGAATGAACTGGAGGGATTCCATGTGAACTGGAAAGACCTTCAAGAAGTGATGCAGAGTGAAAGGAGCAGAACCAGGAGAACAATGTACCCAGACACTGAAACATTGTAGCACAATCAAATGTAATGGACTTCTCTACTAGCAATAATGCAGTGATCCAGGACAATTCTGAGGGACTAAGAGAAAGAAGGCTATCCATACCCAGAGAAAGAACTGTGGGAGCAGAAACACAGAAGAAAAACAACTGATTGATCACATGGGTCAATGGGGATAGGATGGGGGATATAGACTGTAAGAGATCACCCTAGTACAAATATCAGTAATATGGAAATAGGTCTTGATCAATGACACGTGTAAAACCCAGTGGACTTGCTCATTGGCTGTGAGAAGGGGATGGGAGGAGTCAAGGGAAAGAACATGAATCATGTAACCATGTAACCATGGAAAATATTCTAAATTAAATAAAATTTTTAAATAAAATATAAAAAAAGAATAAATACTATATATTGGTTTCAAGACAAGAGTGGTAAGGGCTAGGCAAAGGACTTGCCCAGGGTCATACAGCTAGGAAGTGTCTGAGGCCAGATTTGGACCTAGGACCTCCTGTCTCTAGGCCTGACTCTCAATCCACTGAGCTACCCAGTTGCCCTCTCTTCTGTCACTTTTAGAAGAGTTCAAGTGATATATGGTAAGAGGTTATTTAGAGAAGGATCTAGGGTACAGATACCAGGGAGGGATATCTACTCTTTTTTAAAAATAATATTTTATTTTTTTATCTTTTACATATAAAAACAATTTTAACATTCTTGTTATTAAGCTTTAAGCTCCAAATTCTCTCCCTTCCTCTTTCCTTCCCTGCCCTTCCCTCACCCTGAGACAGTAAGCAACCTGATACAATTTTACATGTAACACATTTTCCCATGTTTGTCATTTTGTGGAAGAGATCTCAAGTGAGAAAAAGAAGAAAGAAAATGAAATCTCGTATGTTTCAGTCCTCCATCAGTTCTTCCTCAGGGTGCATTTTCATCACAAGCCTCTGGGATTGGCTTGGATCGCTGCGTTGCTGAGAATAACCAGGCCATTCACAGTTGTTTATTCACAGTTGTGTTCAAGGTTCTGATTTTCCTCACTTCACTTTGCATCAGTTCATGTAGGTCTTTCCAGATTTTTCTGAAATCATCCTGTTTGTCATTTCTTATGGCATAATAAAATTGTATTCCATAACTATCATATACCACAGCATGTTCAGCCATTCCCCAATTGATGAGCAGCTCCTCAATTCCTAATTCTTTGCTACCTCAAAAAAAGCTCTAATAGATCCTTTTTCTTTTTTTTTTTTTAACCCTCACCTTCTGCCTTAGAATCAACACTGAATATTGGTTCCAAAGCAGAAGAGTGGTAAGGGCTAGGCAATGGGGGTTTAAGTGACTTGCCCAGGGTCACACAGCTAGGAAGTGTCTGAGGCCATTTTTCCTTTTTTTTTTTTTTTAATCTCAAGGGATGTCCACTCTCTTGGTCCCTTCTTCCTTCTGCCTGCAGAATTATTTTATAAATAATAACAAACTACCTCCACACCTCAGCCCACTTAGCCAGAGACAGTTTGCATGATTTTTTTTTAAAATTTTAAACATTATTTTATTTGGTCATTTCCAAAAATTATTCACTGGAAACAAAGATCATTTTCTTTTCCTCCCCTCCCCCCTCCCACCACCTCTCCCATAGCCCACGTGCGATTTCACTGGTTATCACATGTGTTCTTGACTCGAACCCATTTCCCTGTTGTTGGAATTTGCATTAGAGTGTTCATTTAGAATCTCTCCTCAGCCATATCCCCTCCAATCCTGTAGTCAAGCCATTGCTTTTCATCGGTATTTTTACTCCCACAGTTTATCCTCTGCTTGTGAATAGTATTTTTTAGATCCCTGCAGATTGTTCAGGGACACTGCATTGATACTAATGGAGAAATCCATCACCTTCGATTGTACCACAGTGTATCAGTCTCTGTGTACAATGTTCTCCTGGTTCTGCTCCTCTCGCTCTGCATTACTTCCTGGAGGTCATTCCAGTCTCCATGGAATTCCTCCACTTTATTATTCCTTTTAGCACAATAGTATTCCATCACCAACATATTCAGTCATTCAGCCATTCCCCAATTGAAGGGCATCCCCTCATTTTCCAATTTTCTGCCACCACAAAGAGCACAGCTTTGAATATTCTTGGTCAAGTCTTTTTCCTTATTATCTCTTTGGGGTACAAACCCAGCAGTGCTATAGCTGGATCAAAGGGCAGACAGTCTTTTATCACCCTTTGGGCATAGTTCAAAATTGCCCTCCAGAATGGCTGGATCAATTCACAACTCCACCAGCAATGAATTAGTGTCCCTACTTTGCCACATCCCCTCCAGCATTCATTACTTTCCATAACTGTCATGTTAGTCAATCTGCTAGGTGTGAGGTGATACCTCAGAGTTGTTTTGATTTGCATCTCTCTGATTATAAGAGATGTAGAACACTTTTTCCTGTGCTTATTAATAGTTTTGATTTCTTTGGCTGAGAACTGCCTGTTCATGTCCCTTGCCCATTTATCAATTGGAGAATGGCTTGATTTTTTGTACAATTGATTTAGTTGTTTGTAAATTTGAGTAATTAAACCTTTGTCAGAGGTTTTTATGAAGATTGTTTCCCAATTTGTTGCTACCCTTCTGATTTTGGTTACATTGGTTTTGTTTGTACAAAACCTTTTTAATTTGATGTATTCCAGATTATTTATTTTGCATTTTGTAACTCTTTCTAATTCTTGATTGGTTTTGAAGTCTTTCCCTTCCCAAAGGTCTGACATGTATACTATTCTGTGTTCGCCTAATTTTCTTATAGTTTCCTTCTTTATGTTCAAGTCATTCACCCATTTTGAATTTATCTTGGTGTAGGGTGTGAGGTGTTGATCTAAACCTAATCTTTCCCACACTGTCCTCTAATTTTCCCAGCAGTTTTTATGAAATAGTGGGTTTTTGTCCCCAAAGCTGGGATCTTTGGGTTTGTCATATACTGTCTTGATGAGGTCACTTACCCTGAGTCTATTCCACTGATCCTCCTTTCTGTCTCTTAGCCAGTACCAAATTGTTTTGATGACCGCTGCTTTATAATATAGTCTGAGATCTGGCAAGGCCCCCTTCCTTTGTATTTTTTTCATTATTTCCCTGGATATCCTTGATCTTTTGTTCTTCCAAATGAACTTTGTTATGGTTTTTTCTAAATCAGTAAAAAAAAATTTTTGGAAGTTCCATGGGTATGGCATTAAATAGATAGATGAGTTTGGGTAGGATGGTCATTTTTATTATATTGGCTCGTCCTACCCATGAGCAGTTAATGTTTTTCCAATTGTTCAAGTCTAGTTTTAGTTGTGTGGAGAGTGTTTTGTAGTTGTGTTCATATAGATCCTGTGTTTGTCTCGGGAGATAGATTCCTAAGTATTTCATTTTGTCTAAGGTAATTTTGAATGGGATTTCTCTTTCTAGTTCTTGCTGCTGAGCTGTGTTGGAGATATGTAGAAATGCTGATGACTTATGCGGGTTTATTTTGTATCCTGCAACTTTGCTAAAGTTGTTGATTATTTCAATTAGCTTTTTGGTTGAATCTCTAGGATTCTTTAGGTAGACCATCATGTCATCTGCAAAGAGCGATAATTTGGTCTCCTCCTTGCCTATTTTGATGCCTTCAATTTCTTTTTCTTCTCTAATTGCTACTTCTAGTGTTTCTAGTACAATGTCAAGTAGTAGCGGTGATAATGGACATCCTTGTTTCACTCCTGATCTTATTGGGAATGCGTCTAGTTTATCCCCATTGCAGATGATATTAGTTGATGGTTTTAGATATATACTGTTTATTATTTTTAGGAACGACCCTTCTATTCCTATGCTTTCTAGTGTTTTTAGTAGGAATGGATGTTGTATTTTATCAAAGGCTTTTTCTGCATTTATTGAGATAGTTTGCATGATTTTAATTGGGGTTGGCAATGGCCAGCGGGCAGACAGCTCCACTGTGGTAAGGTGGGAGGGAGGGGGTGAAGAGGAGAGCTGGACAGCAGGTGTGATCTTGCTGGCAAAGGGAGATGGCCTAGCCTTCCCCACCTCAGCGTCCATATGGGTGAGGGCCAGACCAATCAAACTGTGTTGGTGTTGCTGTAATTTGTACTGCATGGCGGTCCAGGCCAGCAAGGACCATGAAGTACAGCCCCTCTTAATTCTAGTAACTCCTCTGTTCTTTATTTCCTCTTTAACCTGTTTGTAGATCGACTTGGATACATTTATTTGCATGGAGTCTCCTCCATTAGACAATAAGCTCCTTGAGGGCAGGGGTCATCTTTTGCCTCTTTTGTACCCCTGAAGCTTAGCAGAGTGCCCGGCCATAATAGATGCTTAATCAATGTTTATTGATTATTGAGTAAAGTGTGGCACTAGTGGGCATTGTGAAGAGAACTTGCTAGAAATGACACCTTGGAAGGAAGTCCTGTTTGTCCCATATTGGTTGTGACTCTGCACCCAGCCAGCCCCAGAAGGGCATCATTGATCTCCTTATTGCTATCTAGCTCTCACTACCTCTTTTTGTTGACTCAGTCTCCCCCAATCTCCCATGGTATACAGAAGAGGCTGCCATCTTTCATTCCAGCCTCTTCCTTCCCAAAAGAACTTTGTTGGGTGTCACAAAGAATATGATTGCAAAGTAGTCTAGGAAAATATGTGAGACACAGTATGATTTCAATAAAAGGAGAAATGCCAAAATAGCAATCTTTTCATTCAATCCAGGTCTATTGATGTACACCCTGAAGGTAGAGGTTTCTCTGTCTCTTGTGATCTCTGGCTCATCACCCACCTTTGATCTTTTCAAATAAGTACAGTGGAAGGGATGGTTGGTTTGGAGTCAGAGGAACCAGGTTCAAATCTCAGCTTTATTATTGACTACCAGTGTGACCCTGGGGAAGTCCCTGCCCCCTTTACAGGCTTCACATTCCTCATCTATAAAATGAGGGAGCTGGGCTCAGTACACTGATCAATATTGATGATCTAGGACCTCAGTTTTAAGGCAATGGATGTGGTTTGGAAAAACCATAGATCATAAGACCATCCAGTCCTCGATTTAGAATCAGGAGAGCCTTCTGCGGCCATCGAATCCTGCTCCCTCTTTTTACAGGTGTTTCAAACCAGAGGCTCAGGGTGTCTCAGTGAGCTGATTGTGGGCTTGTTGGACTTAACCCCTTGAAATTAAGATTCACCTTTTTGAGGGTCCAACTGAAGTGGAAAGCACTAAGATAAATGGTTTGTAATTCTTCATTATTCTCTCCATTTCCCTCGACAAAGTAGCTCAGAAGGCAGGGTCTGAGCCTCCAGACTCACCTAGTGAACCCAGCCCCCAATTCCTTTAGCTCAGCTCTAAAG